>NC_133336.1:228748704-228770760 GCF_042186555.1 Aquarana catesbeiana
CGCACATTTAACCCCTTGATCACCCCCTAGTGTTGACCCCTTCCCTGCCAGTAACATTTACACAGTAATCAGGCCATTTTTTTTTAGCTCTGATCGCTGTATAAATGTCAATGGTCCCAAAAATGTGTCAAATGTGTCCACCATTGCGGCGGACAGATCGGCTGACTGTCCCTGGGTGGGGGCAGGCCAGGGACAGTCAGACTGGAAAGGGGCGGACCAGGGACAGTCAGACTGGAAAGGGGCGGGCCTGGGACAGTCAGGATGGAAAGGGGCGGGCCAAGGACAGTCAGACTGGAAAGGGGCAGGCCAGGGACAGTCAGGCTGGAAAGGGGTGGGCCAGGGACAGTCAGGCTGGAAAGGGGCGGGCCTAGGACAGTCAGGCTGGAAAGGGGCAGGCCAGGGACAGTCAGGCTGGAAAGGGGCGGACCAGGGACAGTCAGACTGGAAAGGGGCGGGCCTAGGACAGTCAGGATGGAAAGGGGCGGGCCAAGGACAGTCAGACTGGAAAGGAGCAGGCCAGGGACAGTCAGGCTGGAAAGGGGCGGACCAGGGACAGTCAGACTGGAAAGGGGCGGACCAGGGACAGTCAGACTGGAAAGGGGCGGGCCTTGGACAGTCAGGATGGAAAGGGGCGGGCCAAGGACAGTCAGACTGGAAAGGAGCAGGCCAGGGACAGTCAGGCTGGAAAGGGGCAGGCCAGGGACAGACAGGCTGGAAAGGGGCGGGCCTAGGACAGTCAGGCTGGAAAGGGGCAGGCCAGGGACAGTCAGACTGGAAAGGAGCGGGCTTAGGACAGTCAGGATGGAAAGGGGCGGGCCAAGGACAGTCAGACAGGAAAGGGGCGGGCCTAGGACAGTCAGACTGGAAAGGGGCAGGCCAGGGACAGTCAGGCTGGAAAGGGGCGGGCCTAGGACAGTCAGGCTGGAAAGGGGCGGGCCTAGGATAGTCAGGCTGGAAAGGGGCGGGCCGAGGACAGTCAGGCTGGAAAGGGGCGGGCCTAGGACAGTCAGGCTGGAAAGGGGCAGGCCAGTAACAGTCAAGCCTGAAAAGGGACAGGCCAGGGACAGTCAGGCTGGAAAGGGGTAGGCCAGGGACAGTCAGGCTGGAAAGGGGCGGGCCTAGGATAGTCAGGCTGGAAAGGGGCGGGCCTAGGACAGTCAGGCTGGAAAGGGGCAGGCCAGGGACAGTCAGGCTGGAAAGGGACAGGCCAGGGACAGTCAGACTGGAAAGGGGCAGGCCAGGGACAGTCAGGCTGGAAAGGGACAGGCCAGGGACAGTCAGGCTGGAAAGGGGCAGGCCTAGGTAGGAACAACGATATGTCTCCTCCTCCAGTCAGTCCTATCCCCTCACAGTTAGAACGCACATTTAACCCCTTGATCACCCCCTAGTGTTGACCCCTTCCCTGCCAGTAACATTTACACAGTAATCAGGCCATTTTTTTTAGCTCTGATCGCTGTATAAATGTCAATGGTCCCAAAAATGTGTCAAATGTGTCCACCATTGCGGCGGACAGATCGGCTGACTGTCCCTGGGTGGGGGCAGGCCAGGGACAGTCAGACTGGAAAGGGGCGGACCAGGGACAGTCAGACTGGAAAGGGGCAGGCCTGGGACAGTCAGGATGTAAAGGGGCGGGCCAAGGACAGTCGGACTGGAAAGGGGCAGGCCAGGGACAGTCAGGCTGGAAAGGGGCGGGCCAGGGACAGTCAGGCTGGAAAGGGGCGGGCCTAGGACAGTCAGGCTGGAAAGGGGCAGGCCAGGGACAGTCAGGCTGGAAAGGGGCGAACCAGGGACAGTCAGACTGGAAAGGGGCGGGCCTAGGACAGTCAGGATGGAAAGGGGCGGGCCAAGGACAGTCAGACTGGAAAAGAGCAGGCCAGGGACAGTCAGGCTGGAAAGGGGCGGACCAGGGACAGTCAGACTGGAAAGGGGCGGACCAGGGACAGTCAGACTGGAAAGGGGCGGGCCTGGGACAGTCAGGATGGAAAGGGGCGGGCCAAGGACAGTCAGGCTGGAAAGGGGCGGGCCTAGGACAGTCAGGCTGGAAAGGGGCAGGCCAGGGACA
Source organism: Aquarana catesbeiana (assembly GCF_042186555.1). Classification (NCBI taxonomy): domain Eukaryota; kingdom Metazoa; phylum Chordata; class Amphibia; order Anura; family Ranidae; genus Aquarana; species Aquarana catesbeiana. The sequence continues at coordinate 228,750,767 of NC_133336.1, forward strand.
GTCAGGCTGGAAAGGGGCGGACCAGGGACAGTCAGACTGGAAAGGGGCGGGCCTAGGACAGTCAGGATGGAAAGGGGCGGGCCAAGGACAGTCAGACTGGAAAGGAGCAGGCCAGGGACAGTCAGGCTGGAAAGGGGCGGACCAGGGACAGTCAGACTGGAAAGGGGCGGACCAGGGACAGTCAGACTGGAAAGGGGCGGGCCTAGGACAGTCAGGATGGAAAGGGGCGGGCCAAGGACAGTCAGACTGGAAAGGAGCAGGCCAGGGACAGTCAGGCTGGAAAGGGGCAGGCCAGGGACAGACAGGCTGGAAAGGGGCGGGCCTAGGACAGTCAGGCTGGAAAGGGGCAGGCCAGGGACAGTCAGACTGGGAAGGAGCGGGCTTAGGACAGTCAGGATGGAAAGGGGCGGGCCAAGGACAGTCAGACAGGAAAGGGGCGGGCCTAGGACAGTCAGACTGGAAAGGGGCAGGCCAGGGACAGTCAGGCTGGAAAGGGGCGGGCCTAGGACAGTCAGGCTGGAAAGGGGCGGGCCTAGGATAGTCAGGCTGGAAAGGGGCGGGCCTAGGACAGTCAGGCTGGAAAGGGGCGGGTCTAGGACAGTCAGGCTGGAAAGGGGCAGGCCAGGAACAGTCAGGCTGGAAAGGGACAGGCCAGGGACAGTCAGGCTGGAAAGGGGTAGGCCAGGGACAGTCAGGCTGGAAAGGGGCGGGCCTAGGATAGTCAGGCTGGAAAGGGGCGGGCCTAGGACAGTCAGGCTGGAAAGGGGCAGGCCAGGGACAGTCAGGCTGGAAAGGGACAGGCCAGGGACAGTCAGACTGGAAAGGGGCAGGCCAGGGACAGTCAGGCTGGAAAGGGGCAGGCCTAGGATAGTCAGACAGGAAAGGGGCGGGCCTAGGACAGTCAGACTGGAAAGGGGCAGGCCAGGGACAGTCAGGCTGGAAAGGGGCAGACCTAGGACAGTCAGGCTGGAAAGGGGCGGGCCTAGGATAGTCAGGCTGGAAAGGGGCGGGCCTAGGACAGTCAGGCTGGAAAGGGGCAGGCCAGGAACAGTCAGGCTGGAAAGGGACAGGCCAGGGACAGTCAGGCTGGAAAGGGGTAGGCCAGGGACAGTCAGGCTGGAAAGGGGCGGGCCTAGGACAGTCAGGCTGGAAAGGGGCAGGCCAGGGACAGTCAGGCTGGAAAGGGACAGGCCAGGGACAGTCAGACTGGAAAGGGGCAGGCCAGGGACAGTCAGGCTGGAAAGGGGCGGGCCTAGGATAGTCAGGCTGGAAAGGGGCGGGCCTAGGACAGTCAGGCTGGAAAGGGGCAGGCCGGGGACAGTCAGACTGGAAAGGGGCGGGCCAAGGACAGTCAGGATGGAAAGGAGCGGGCCAAGGACAGTCAGACTGGAAAGGGGCGGGCCTAGGACAGTCAGGCTGGAAAGGGGCAGGCCAGGAACAGTCAGGCTGGAAAGGGACAGGCCAGGGACAGTCAGGCTGGAAAGGGGCAGGCCTAGGATAGTCAGACAGGAAAGGGGCGGGCCTAGGACAGTCAGACTGGAAAGGGGCAGGCCAGGGACAGTCAGGCTGGAAAGGGGCGGGCCTAGTACAGTCAGGCTGGAAAGGGACAGACCAGGGACAGTCAGAGTCTCAGTGTCAATATTGTCGTCTTTGGTTTCGGCAAACGAGCCCTTTTTGTATTTTCTGCCAGAGTTTGCTGCGATCTGGCGAAGTCTGTTGCGTTTCGGGCCAAATTTACAAATAATTAGTAATGCGGTACGCCTCGGCTTCTGGATGGTGGGAGAAGTCGCCCAATCTCTCTGTGAAGTGTTTCCACGCCGTGTAAATAAAATAAAACAAGCCATGTGGATCGGGGGAAGGGGGGAGGGGAGTGCCATCTGCTACGTAATATATCCTTCTATTGTAAATAAAACAAAACCTAAGCTACGAATCCCTATCTGTAGGGACACCTTCACATGGGCAGCTAGGGGGCAGTAAAACAGGCGATTGAGCCACAGTTCTACCACCCCCCACTGCCTTAAAGAAGAACATGCAGCCACTCGTGGCATATTTATAGGACGTCTAAAGTATGAGTTCATTTAAGTACCTTCCTTGATATCAGAACCCTATCACATTCTGCACAGCAGCACCTAGACTGGGAGGGGGGTGTGGCAGCAGAATAAGCCAATCAGAGCTCTTCTGCGTTGCACAGTCCTATCAATCAATAGCATAAACAGGGGGGAGGAGCAGAAGAATGACCTCATCAGTTGTTTGCTACACCAATGAGAAGACCAGGGGTAAGTTAGAGGGTGTGGCAGCAGAATAAGCCAATCAGAGATCTTCTGCATTGCACAGCCCTATCAGGAGGGAGGAGCAGAAGAATGACCTTTATCAGTTTCCTGCTGCTCCAAGACCGGGGGGGGGGGCAAGTCGCTGTATTCATTAATCTTTGTGGTAAGGCCACATTCACACTTGGGGAGATTAGGAATCGCAAGCAGAATCAGTGCAATTCTGCCTGCGATTCCAAATCACATCAAAACAAGTGAAACGCATTCATTGTGAATGGCACCTAAGCGCGGTGTGATTTGGGGGAGGGGAGCAGACATGTGCAATGCCGAAAAATTTGTTCGTTTTTGTTTCATTCTGGGGGTTTTTTTTTTTCATTTTTTGGGTCATTCATTATGATCGAAATTCGTTATTTCGAATAAATTCGTAACTTCGGAAAAACTTGAATTCGTTATGTTACTTTTGTTTAGATGCGTTATTCGGAAATTTGTAAATTCATCAATTAATAAAAAAAATGTAAATTGGTAAATTAGTAAATTCATAAATTCGAAAATTCGTAATTTCAAAAATTCGTGAATCTGTAAATTTGAAAATCTGAAAATAAGAAAGAAAATCCGTAAATTCTAAAGAACGAAAATTTTGAAAGTTCTAATAATAACTAACTATTAAATGATAGGTATTGGAATTTCCTTTCAAATTTGGCTGTTAGTGAATGTAACGAATACGAAATTATCCGAAGTTACGAATTATCCGAAATAACGAATGCCACATCTAAATGAATGGAATAGAATGTTTTCAGTGTGTCTTTTTTGCCGCAATTGTCGCACAAAAAAAAAAAAAGTAAAAATTGCGGCAAAACGCACCTCTAAAAAGGCGCCTACCTAAAGGCTAAAATTTGGTCCCTCAGCTTTTTTGGCTCAACAAACTCACGTAGGGGCAGCTCCTTCAAGTGAATACTAGGCAAGTGGAAATGCTTGTGAATAACAACACTTGAACGGCGTTACTGCGTTGCGTTGATGGCGCATTTTTAGTGCGTTTTTTTTTTTTGGAGCTGCGCCCTTCCTTTGCTCTAAAACTGCGCTAATGAAGCTCATTTCGGTACTGAGCCAAACACGTTTTGTGTCACGCATCCTTTCTAGTTTTTCCCGTCCATTTTCTCGCATGGAAAATGCGTGGCGAAACACGTTACTGTTACTCGTGTTTGCAATGTGAAAATTGGAACAACACTTCTAAGGCCACATCCGTATTGGGGTTGAGTTAATAGAAAAAGCGGAGAGCCAAAGTGGCTCTAAATCGGACTTTGTAGGCAAAATGGGTGGAGATATAGTAAAATTCTATTTTATTAACAATGAATCATATACAAAAAAAAATCAAGTATAGAAAGAATTAAAAGAACATACAATTGACATACAATATGCATTAATGTATGGCAAGAACAAAAGTTGACACCAATTGGACAGCAGTGAGCCCCTGTGCGTCAACGCATTTCGCTATTTTGCCTTGTCAGGACACACTCAGGGTTTGTTGGAAAGAACAGGTCTCACTATCTTGTCAGCACAAGAGTATCCCCACATGAAAAACTCCCAGATGGACATCAAAATTCACTGTTTCGAAAAAGGGAGTCATGAACTACCAATACCAGCAACCATATATTATGTAGCATAAGACTATAGATATCTCTTCATGCATGGCTTATTGCAGAGTGTCATTCACAGAGAGTAACCAGTAAAAGGGAATGGGGGGAAAGGAGAGGGAGGGGGTGGTATAACCAAAGCCTTTCAGATTATGTTTGGTCCACACTGTCAGGGACTTATATGTTCACCACATAGACATATATAGGTCCTTTTAATATGGGTAACAGCCTATTCTCCAACTCTCAGAGATGAAAACGGCTGCATGGAGTCCAATAATCTATTCAAGCAGGAATGGATAGTGTATAGTTCGGTGTTCCCCCCAGGAGAGCGTCAAGATAGTGAGACTTGTTCTTTCCAACAATCCCTGAGTGTGTCCTGACGAAGCCAAATAGCGAAAAGCGTTGATGTACAGGGGCTCACTGCTGTCCAATTGGTGTCAACAAGCTTTGGTTATACCACCCCCTCCCTCTCCTTTCCCCCCCATTCCCTTTTACTGGTTACTCTCTATGAATGACACCCTGCAATAAACCATGCATAAAGAGATATCTATACTCTTATGCTACATAATATATGGTTGCTGGTATTGGTAGTTCATGGCTCCCTTTTTCGAAGCGGTGAACTTTGATGTCCATCTGGGAGTTTTTCATGTGAGGATACTCTTGTGCTGACAAGATAGTGAGACCTGTTCTTTCCAAAAACCCCTGAGTGTGTCCTGACGAAGAAAAATAGTGAAACGCGTTGATGCACAGGGGCTCACTGCTATCCAATTGGTGTCAAAAAGCTTTGGTTATACCACCCCCTCCCTCTCCTTTCCCCCCAGTCCCTAGAACTGGTTACTCTCTGTGAATGACACCCTGCAATAAACCATGCATGAAGAGATATCTATACTCTTATGCTACATAATATGTGGTTGCTGGTATTGGTAGTTCATGCCTCCCTTTTTCGAAACGGTGAATTTTGACGTCCATCTGGGATTTTTTTCATGTGGGGATACTCTTGTGCTGACAAGATAGTGAGACCTGTTATTTCCAACAACCCCTGAGTGTGTCCCGATGAAGCCAAATAGCGAAACGTGGTGACGCACAGGGGGCTCACTGCTGTCCAATGGGTGTCAACTTTTGTTCACGCCATACATTTATGTATATTGTATGTCAATTGTATGTGCTTTTAATTCTTTCTATACTTGATTTTTTTCTGTATATGATTTGTTGCTAATAAAATAGAATTTTACTATATCTCCGTCCAATTTTGCCTACAAAGTCCAATTTTGGCTCTCCGCTTTCTTGTGTTTGGAACGCTGTTAAGAAATAATGGCGCCAGCAATGACCTAGCGTGTTTTTAGTGCGTCTTTCGCGTACTGGAGGAAACGCAGGCAAAAACGCTTCTTTGGCCACACATTTCTGCTGTGAGCGGGGGCCTTTAAAATCGCACAATAGGTGAACGTGGCCTGAGGGGCGCTCTCTGGCTATTTTCCGGTGGCGGAAGGGTTAAGTATCAATCCACCTTCGGAGGAAGGAACCCAATCAATAAGCAATCTTGCTGCTGATATTAAGCCGTTTCAATGTGACATGTTGATGGCACCCGAAACACAATGGTAAAAGGAAAGGATGGGGAAGTGAAAAAAAAAAAAAACCCCCGCTAGCTAAGTGATTGAGCGACGTCCCTGAGGATCGCTAATAAATTACTGCGAGCGGCTTACCGCTCCGCAAGTTAAATATTGCAGAGCAAAAAAAATCCCGCTTTCTGGGCGATCAATCCCAGCCAGCGACATTGCCTCGTCAGCACCCCATACGCTTTATGTTCCAGTAATTGGATTGTCATTCTGGTAGGTAATAAAGTTTGTCAGGGACGGGGGACGCGGCGAGGAAAGAGTGTGGCGCCTGCGAAATTGTTCCCGGCGGCGTTCGACGGAAGTAATAAAGTTCGAAGAGTCAAAAGGCGCGAGCGTTTTCCAAGATGGAGAGGGGAAGGGTGGCGTTGGATTAGCGGCTCCGTCTTCTATGGGGAAAGGGGAGAAAAATCTCTTCATTAGTTATATTTAGCTGTTTCAACAGCTGCCCGTCCCAAATTGATATCACGCTTAATTAGGCTTGGAACCTAAAATAACAATTTACTTTTTTTTTTTTTTTTTTTATTCTGAGCTCCCCTTCTGTTGCCTCGGGCAAATTACAGCTCCAGGCGGATGTAAAAACTCGGTTTATTCTAGTTGTGCGTTCATTAAAGGGAAGCTATAGGCAGTTCATTTTATTTATATTTTTTTACATTTATAAAATGATATTTTGTATCTGTTTTTTTTATTCTATACATTTTAGCTCTGTTTTACAAATAAACCTTTAACTAAAGACAAAGGATTCCCAGAGCACTGTGATACATGGAAATATAAGGTATAGCCAAAAACAGATGAGCAAGACAATAGCACAACTTTATACGTGCTGCAAATGAGCAGACAAATTCCAAGATCCACTTTATAAATATCAATTTCCACCTTTCATTAACCTTTTATACTTACAACAGCCTGCTGCCACAACAGCCAGACATCTTTTTTTTAAGGTTTACCAGTACCGCCAATCTGTACCCACCAGTGTACACCAGTGCTGCCAATCTGTGCCCACCAGTGTATACCAATGCTGCCAATCTGTGCCCACCAGTGTTTACCAGTGCTGCTAATCTGTGCCCACCAGTGTACACCAGTGCTGGCAATCTGTGCCCACCAGTGTACACCACTGCTGCTAATGTGTTTACACCAGTGCCACCAATCTGTGCCCACCATTGCTGCCAATCTGTACCCACCAGTGTACACTAGTGCTGCCAATCTGTGCCCACCAGTGTACACCAGTGCTGCCAATCTGTGTACACCAGTGTTGCTAATCTGTGCCCACCAGTCCTGCCAATCTGTGCCCATCAGTGTACACCAGTGCTGTCAATCTGTGCCCACCAGTGTACACCACTGCTGCTAATCTGTGTATACCAGTGCTGCCAATCTGTGCCCACCAGTGCTGCCAATTTGTACCCACCAGTGTACACCAGTGCTGTCAATCTGTGTACACCAGTGCTGCCAATCTGTGCCCATCAGTGTACACCAGTGCTGTCAATCTGTGCCCACCAGTGTACACCACTGCTGCTAATCTGTGTATACCAGTGCTGCCAATCTGTGCCCACCAGTGCTGCCAATTTGTACCCACCAGTGTACACCAGTGCTGTCAATCTGTGTACACCAGTGCTGCCAATCTGTGCCCATCAGTGTACACCAGTGCTGTCAATCTGTGCCCACCAGTGTACACCACTGCTGCTAATCTGTGTATACCAGTGCTGCCAATCTGTGCCCACCAGTGCTGCCAATTTGTACCCACCAGTGTACACCAGTGCTGTCAATCTGTGTACACCAGTGCTGCCAATCTGTGCCCACCAGTGCTGTCACTTAGTGTCCATCAGTGCTGCCAATCAGTACCCATCAGTGCCTCCTCTTCAGTGTCACCTACAGTGCCGCCTATCAGTGTCCATCAGTACCACCATCAGTGGCAACCATTAGTGCCACCTATCAGTGCAGCCTCATCAGTGCCCACCAGTGCCTCCTCATCAGTGGCCACCAGTGCTGCCTCATCAGTGCCCATCAGTGCCGCCTCATCAGTGCTACCTATCAGAGCCCATCAGTTCCGCCTAATCAGTGTCCATCAGTGAAGGAGAAAAATTACCTGTTTGCAAAATTTTATAACAAACTATGACATTTTTTTTTCAAATTTTGGGGTATTTATTTGTTTATTTAGCAACAAAAAAAACCAGCAGTGATTAAAGCGGAGTTCCACACAAAAATGGAACTTCCGCTTTTAGGAACCCTCCCCCCCTCCGGTGTCAAATTTGGCAGGGGGGATGCAGATACCAGTCTAAGACAGGTATTTGCACCCACTTCCGGCATAGACTCCCACGGGAGTCTATGCCTCTTCCTGTCCCTCCGCGCTGTCTCCTGGGAAACACACAGCTCCCAGGAGATAGCGGGGACCAGTTACGATGCGCAGCGCGACTCGCGCATGCGCAGTAGGGAACCGGGAAGTGAAGCCGCAACGCTTCACTTCCTGATTCCCTCACCCAGGATGGCGGCGGCAGCTGCCGAGAACCGAGCGGGTTCTCGGCGTCGGCTGCCGACATCGCTGGACCCTGGGACAGGTAAGTGGCCATGTATTAAAAGTCAGCAGCTGCAGTATTTGTAGCTGCTGGCTTTTAATATTTTTTTTTTTTAGGTTGATGTAGGTGGACTCCCGCTTTAAATACCACCAAAAGAAAGCTCTATTTGAGTGAAAAAGATGATAAAAATGTCATTTGGGTACAGTGTAGCATGACCGCGCAATTGTCATTCAAAGTGTGACAGCGCTGAAAGCTGAAAACTGGCCTGGGCAGGAAGGGGGTGAAAGTGTAAATATTCAATAAACCATTATGGTTCAATCTAGCATTTATTAAAGTTAAGCTTCGTGGGATTGTGGTCAATTTTATTTTTATTTTTCAAGTTTATAAACTGATATTTTGTATTTTTTTTTTTACTATATGCATACAAATCTCTTTTAAAATTAAACTTTTAACACATGACAAAGGATTCCCAGAGCACTAAGGGCATTGGAAATGTCTCTTGTTTTTTTCTAACTAATGCATACAATATTTGTTTTACAAATAAACATTTAAAGTGGTAGTAAAGCCCTTGTAACGATTTATACATACAGGTAAGCCTATAATAAGGCTTACCTGTAGGTACAGTAAATATCTCCTAAACTTGCGACATTTAGGAGATATTTACATTAGGAGGACCAATGACGTCACCGGCGCATCCGCTCTCTATGGACGGCGTGCTGTCCACAGAGAGAGCCATGCCGCAAGCCGTGACGTCATCGCGGCTTGGCCAGTTAAACGGTCGCAGCCTCCGAACCTGGGAGGAAGACCATGTGAAGATGGAAGCCCATCTGGATGGAAGACTCATGTGAGTCTTTCATATTGTGCTAGTATTCAATGCATACTAACACATTATGCTGTTAACTTGCAGGGAGAAGTATTTTTGTTATCTTTTTGCAGTTTACTACCGCTTTAACACATGACAAAGGATTCAGACAGCTGGCACCCCCGATGATGCGGCATGGTACATGCACCATAAAGTACCCCATGGCCTCCTGGGATCCATCAGGATTTCTACTCGTCATTGTAGGGCGAGATACCAAGTTTATGGGCCTAACCCAAGTTATTTTATTTAAATATAAGCCCTCCATAATCTCATTAAGGCCATGATGGCTCCTCCAGGACCAATGCAGGCGCCATTGGTCACATGGTGTCTACTGAGTGACTGTGATTGGCTGTCTGCCTAAATGTCATTCACCCAAGAACTAATGGAGGTGGCTTGTGTCCAGTGTCAGAGTTGTTAAATATTTAGCTTCTTGCAGTCCTGGGTAAGATCTTCTACTCTACCATCATCTATAATGAGTATACAGTATATACTGATATACAAGTCATGTCATTTTACCGTAGGGGGTTAAAAATGCGTTGAAAATGGCGAGCGTGACATCATGGCGGATGACCTTTATTTCTTGGCCAAGAGCTGAAGCTAAGCTCAGCTAAGATATGCCCAAGAGGGGTGACCACACACAGGAGCTAAATTTCACAGCGTGCCTGCTAAACGTAATGGACGGAGCCGCTGTTCTGATCCGGCGCTCTCAGACTGCGCTGTCATTACCTCCTTCTCACTATTTAATAATGGAAGACGTCTTCCCATCGCTGGAAACATTCCCTGAGATAAGAGGAAGAAGCCGGAGCCTGGGGAATACGGCTCAGTGTGAGGAGAGATCCCGGGAAATTAATTCTACCGTATAGAGGAAGCCTGGAGGTGCAGAGCATGACTACCATCCCCCTCGACCACCACTACCACCCCCCCAACCACCATTACATCCCCCCAAACCACCACTATCATCCCCCCAGACCACCACTACCACCCCCAGACCACTGCTACCACCCCCCCAGACCACCACTACATCCCCCCCGACCACCACTACCACCCCCCCCAGACCACCATTACCATCCCCCCAGACCACCACTACACTGCGCTACATTACCTACCATCATCAGTGGTCAGCCTAGGGGGACACTTCTTTTTATTGGGGTTATTCTGGATTATCCCGGCTCTGCAAATATCCCTACATCCATCTATACCCCTCTGCCCTCCATCCATCCATATACCTGTATCCCTCTGCCCGCCCTCCATTCATATACCCGTACCCCTCTGCCCTCCCTCCATTCATATACCTGTATCCCTCTGCCCACCCTCCATTAATATACCCGTACCCCTCTGCCCTCCCTCCATTCATATACCTGTATCCCTCTGCCCTCCCTCCATTCATATACCCTTAACCCTCTGCCCTCCCTCCATTCATATACCCTTAACCCTCTGCCCTCTCTCCATCCATATACCTGTACCCCTCTGTCCTCCCTCCATCCATATACCTGTACCCCTCTGCCCTCCCCCATCCATATACATGTACCCCTCTGCCCTCCCTCCATCCATATACCTGTACCCCTCTGCCCTCCCTCCATCCATATACCTGTACCCCTCTGCCCTCCCTCCATCCATCTATACCCCTCTGCCCTAGCTCCATTCATATACCTGTACCCCCTGCCCTCCCTCCATCAATATACCTGTACCCCTCTTCATTCCCCCCATTCATCCATTCATATACCTGTACCCCCCTGCCCTCCCTCCATCTATAAACCTGTACCCCTCTGCCCTCCCTCCATTCATATACCTGTACCCCTCTGCCCTCCCTCCATCCATATACCTGTACCCCTCTGCCCTCCCTCCATCCATCTATACCCCTCTGCCCTAGCTCCATTCATATACCTGTACCCCCCTGCCCTCCCTCCATCAATATACCTGTACCCCTCTTCATTCCCCCCATTCATCCATTCATATACCTGTACCCCCTTGCCCTCCCTCCATCTATAAATCTGTACCCCTCTGCCCTCCTTCCATTCATATATCTGTACCCCTCTGCCCTCCCTCCATCTATATACCTGTACCCCTCTGCCCTCCCTCCATTCATATACCTGTACCCTCCATTCACCCCTCTCTCATCTCTATCATCTTCCCTTTAGCCATATACTCCATACCTCCATTTATATCTCCACCCTACCCTCATTCATATCCCCCTCCCTCCATTCATATCCCTCTTCCTCCATTCATATCCCCCTCCCACTATCCATATCTCCCTCCCTCCATTCATACTTCTACCCCCAGTACCTATTATCTATTAATACACCGTCCTTTTCAATCCCATCCATCCGCTTATATTTTCCACCCTTCCTCCATACCCTATGCCCCATATATATACAATATCTCACAAAAGTGAGTACACCCCTCACATTTTTGTAAATATTTTATTCTATCTTTTCATGTGACAACACTGAAGAAATGACACTTTGCTACAATGTAACCTCCCCGATGTCATGTGACTTGTTAGTGCCGGTTCACACAGGGGCGACTTGTCAGGCGACCTAGCCGCCTGACAAGTCGCCTCCCGTTCTGTACTACGGAACCGTTCTAATAGGAGCGACGCAAGTCGCTCCGACTTAGAAGAAGGTTCCTGTAGTATTTTTGGGCGACTTCAGGTGGCTTGCATTGATTTCTATACAGAAGTCGTTTTGCAAGTCGCCGCCTCGGTGAGGCGACCTGCAAGTCGTGCCGCCCCTGTGTGAACCGGCACTTAGTGTTACAAGGTCTCGGGTGTGAATGGGGAGCAGGTGTGTTAAATTTGGTGTTATCGCTCTCACTATCTCATACTGGTCACTGGAAGTTCAACATGGCAAAGAACTCTGAGGATCTGAAAAAAAGAATTGTTGCTCTACATAAAGATGGCCTAGGCTATAAGAAGATTGCCAAGACCCTGAAACTGAGATGCAGCACGGTGGCCAAGACCATACAGCGGTATAACAGGACAGGTTCCACTCAGAACAGGCCTCGCCATGGTCGACTAAAGAAGTTGAGTGCACATGCTCAGCATCATATCCAGAGGTTGTCTTTGGGAATAGACGTATGAGTGCTGCCAGCATTGCTGCAGAGGTTGAAGGGGTGGGGGGGTCAGCCTGTCAGTGCTCAGACCATACGCCACACACTGCATCAAATTGGTCTGCATGGCTGTCGTCCCAAAAGAAAGCCTCTTCTAAAGATGATGCACAAGAAAGCTCGCAAACAGTTTGCTGAAGACAAGTAGACTAAGGACATGGATTACTGTGGTCTGATGAGACAGGTGAGGAGTACAAAGACAAGTGTGTCTTGCCTACAGTCAAGCATGGTGGTGGGAGTGTCATGGTCTGGGGCTGCATGGGTTCTGCTGGCACTGGGGAGTTACAGTCCATTGGAACCATGAATGCCAACATGTACTGTGACATACTGAAGCAGAGCATGATCCCCTCCCTTCAGAGCCTGGGCCTCAGGGCAGTATTCCAACATGATAACCACCCCAAACACACCTGCAAGACAACCACTGCATGGCTAAAGAAGCTGAGGACAAAGGTTATGGACTGGCCAAGCATGTCTCCAGACCTAAACCCTACTGAGCATCTGTGGGGCATCTGTGGGGCAACGGAAGATGGAGGAGCGCAAAGTCTCTAACATCCACCAGCTCCGTGATGTCATCATGGAGGAGGGGAAGAGGACCCCAGTGGCAACCTGTGAAGCTCTGGTGACCTCCACACCCAAGAGGGTTAAGGCAGTGCTGGAAAATAATGGTGGCCATACAAAATATTGACACTTTTAGCCCAATTTGGACATTTTCACTTAGGGGTGTACTGACTTTTGTTGCCAGCGGTTTAGACATTAATGGCTGTGTGTTGAGTTATTTTGAGGGGACAGAAAATTTACACTGTTATACAAGCTGTACACTCACTACTTTACATTGTAGACAAGTGTCATTTCTTCAGTGTTGTCACATGAAAAGGTAGAAGAAAATATTTTGTGAGGTACTGTTTAAATACAGTGGGGACGGAAAGAATTCAGACCCCCTTAAATTTTTCACTCTTTGTTATATTGCCGCCATTTGCTAAAATCACTTAAGTTCATTTTTTTCCCTCATTATTGTACACACAGCACCCCATATTGACAGAAAAACACAGAATTGTTGACATTTTTGCAGATTTATTAAAAAAGAAAAACTGAAATATCACATGGTCCTAAGTATTCAGACCCTTTGCTGTGACACTCATATATATAACTCAGGTGCTGTCCATTTCTTCTGATCATCCATGAGATGGTTCTACACCTTCATTTGAGTCCAGTTGTGTTTGATTATACTGATTGGACTTGATTAGGAAAGCCACACACCTGTCTATATAAGACCTTACAGCTCACAGTGCATGTCATAGCAAATGAGAATCATGAGGTCAAAGGAACTGCCCGAAGAGCTCAGAGACAGAATTGTGGCAAGGCACAGATCTGGCCAAGGTTACAAAAAAGTTCTGCTGCACTTAAGGTTCCTAAGAGCACAGTGGCCTCCATAATCCTTTATTGGAAGACATTTGGGATGACCAGAACCCTTCCTAGAGCTGGCTGTCTGGCCAAACTGAGCTATCGGGGGAGAAGAGCCTTGGTGAGAGAGGTAAAGAAGAACCCAAAGATCACTGTGAATGCGCTCCAGAGATGCAGTCGGGAGATGGGAGAAAGTTGTAGAAAGTCAACCATCACTGCAGCCCTCCACCAGTCGGGGCTTTATGGCAGAGTGGCCCGACGGAAGCCTCTCAGTGCAAGACACATGAAAGCCCGCATGGAGTTTGCTAAAAAAACACCTGAAGGACACCAAGATGGTGAGAAATAAGATTCTCTGGTCTAATGAGACCAAGATAGAACTTTTTGGACTTAATTCTAAGCGGTATGTGTAGAGAAAACCAGGCACTGCTCATCACCCGTCCAATACAGTCCCAACAGTGAAGCATGGTGGTGGCAGCATCATGCTGTGGGGGTGTTTTTCAGCTGCAGGGACAGGACGACTGGTTGCAATTGAGGGAAAGATGAATGCGGCCAAGTACAGGGATATCCTGGATGAAAACCTTCTCCAGAGTTCCCTCCATCTCCATGATTCCTTACCCCTTCATCCATTCATATTTCCCACCACCCTTCATATTTCCCTTCCACTCCACCCACTCATACCCTCCTCCATAATACTATAAGGAAGGATAACAGATGACTTCATACAGTACTGTTCATTCGTAAAATTTGCCATTGACCGCGCCATGCATGGAACAGATTTCACGTATACATGTGTGCGGAGTTCTTCTTTAAGACGGGAATGTGTTTTGTATCACCCATCAGACATGGGGAGGGGTGTATAAGGTGTCGATTTTTGGCTTTGTGTCTGATACTATGTGTACATGTTTTTCACACAGGATTCACACAGCTTTCACACGTTTTCTAATTGGAGTCAATAAGAAAAAATGGGATGAATTCTGGGTAAAAAGTTATGCAAGCCTTGCGTGAAAATATTTATAAGCAGCCCTGTAGTGACTAGGGAAATTCCACGCCGCCATACGTATGAGGTCTATATATAGAGTTTGGTGGAATAACTGGTTTTTGTTCATTTCTGAAATGGTTCCGTGTAAGCAAAATAAATAGAGGAGACTTCCCGAATGGTGAAATATACATCAGTAAAACAAGAGAAGATCTATGGGTTTGTGGTCAATTTTTATTTTTTTATATAGAAAAATTTACATTTTAGATCTTTTTTTTTTACTATATGCATAAAATCTTGTTTACAAATAAATATTTAGCACATGAAAAAGGATTCCCAGAGCCCTAGGGGGTAATGGAAAAAGACAGTATAGCGATAGCTGCCTGCCTTGAGGCTTCCTTTTATCTGAATGAAACCTGTAATCCATCTACTAAGGGAGGTGTCACTGCTCCTAAATACACTATATGACCAAAAGTATTGGGACGCCGGCCTTTACATGAACTTTAATGGCATCCCAGTCTTAGACTGTAGGGTTCAATATTGAGTTGGCCCACCCTTTGCAGCTATAACAGCTTCATCTCTTCTGGGAAGGCCGTCCACAAGGTTTAGGAGTGTGTCTATGGGAATGTTTGACCATTCTTCCAGAAGTGCATTTGTGAGGTCAGGCACTGATGTTGGACAAGAAGGACCGACTCACAGTCTCCGCTCTAATTCATCCCAAAGGTGTTCTGTCGGGTTGAGGTCAGACCAGTCAAGTTCCTCCACCCTAAACTCACTCATCCATGTCTTTATGGACCTTGCTTTGTGCACTGGTCCAAATTATTTGGGGGGAGGGGGGATTATGGTGTGGGGGGAGGGGGGATTATGGTGGGGGGTTGTTTTTCAGGGGTTGGGTTTGGCCCCTTAGTTCCAGTGAAGGGAACTCTTAAGGTGTCAGCGTACCAAGACATTTTGGACTATTTCATGCTCCCAACTTTGTGGGAACAGTTTGGGGATGGACCTTTCCTGTTCCAACATGACTGCACACCAGAGCACAAAGCAAGGTCCATAAAGACATGGATAAGCGAGTTTGGGGTGGAGGAACTTGATAGGCCTGCACAGAGGCCTGACTGTAACCTGATAGAACTCCTTTGGGATGAATTAGAGCGGAGACTGCGAGTCAGGCCTTCTCATCCAACATCAGTGCCTGGCCTCATAAATGCATTTCTGGAAGAATGGTCAAACATTCCCATAGACACACTCCTAAACCTTGTGGACGGCCTTCCCAGAAGAGTTGAAGCTGTTATAGCTGCAAAGGGTGGGCCAACTCAATACTGAACCCTACGGACTAAGACTGGGATACCATTAAAGTAAATGTGCATGTAAAGGCAGGCGTCCCAATACTTTTGGTAATATAGTGTATTTGGTTTGATCTCACAAATAAATGAGTTTTTCTGCAGTGTATGCAAGCTGTTCATGTGATATCGAAGCATCCCAAATGGCAAAAAACTAGATCAGCAAAACATTAAAGAGAAGATGTACGGGTTTGCGGTCAATTTTATTTTCTTTTAAGTTAAAAAAAAATTATATTATTTTTACTATTTGCATAAAATCTCTTTTACAAATAAATGTTTAACACATGACAAAGGATTCACGTTATTAGTTGGATTTTGATTAAATATAATACAGGGTGTTTAGTTCACACCATATTGTAATACATGTTTTGTATCTATTTACTTAGCGCCTTTTATTTTAAGTGTATCGGCCGCTACACAAACAAAGCCGTCCTTCTGGCGCACGTGTGGATTTGGTGACATCAGAGCGTCGCTCCTCCCTACGCATTTTGTCATAGATGACGTCATCCAGGGGCACAATGGTGGTGGACTATGTAGAGTGATACCAGGATCCATATATCACATTACTTTTGGACTATCTTAACTATTTGCATCACATTTGTTTTGTGAACGCAATTGTTTAGCGTAACCTATGCGTTTTTATGTTTAATATTGTGCTTAAGAGCTGCTTATTCATGTAATTTATCATTTGATCACCTAGCGCAGCTTTTTATACATTTTTTTAAGGTATTATATTGTGTTTGTGCTCACTAAAATTCTTCAAAGTGTATTTTTTTTCCTAAAAATTTGCTTTTGAAAAACCATTGCGCAAATATCACGTAACATAAAAAAATTGCAACACCCGCCATTTTATTCTCTGGGGCCTCTGCTTAGAAAAATATGTAATGTTTGGAGGGGAAAAGTCAATTTCTAGCAACAAAATGCAGATATTTACATGCATGTGAGAAATGGGGTCAAGTGGTTAAACATTTCCTTTGATCTCACAAATAAATTCATTTTCCCACAGTGTACGCAAGTCGTTTATGTAATTTTGAAGCATCCCAAATGGCAAAAAAAAAAACAACTTTATACGTAGTACTGCAAATAAATATTCAAATTTCAAGATTTTCTTTTTAAATCTCAATTTCCACCTTCCATTAAACGTACTCAGCATTCTTTCTATACAACAAAACGGCACAACAATTAACTTTTTGAACATTATCAACTGATTTTTTTATATCTGTTTTCTTTTTAACCACAATGTAGAAAAAAATGATCTGCACTCCGGTTGTTGCTCTTAAAATTTCTTCGTTTTATTGAATAGCCACAGTGAACAAACGCTGATTAAATCAGTTGACACGTTTCAGCCTATAAGGCCTTAGTCATAAGTGGTTATGACTAAGGCCTTAAAGGCTGAAACGCGTCAACTGATATAATAAGCGCTTGTTCACTGTGGCTATTCAATAAAATTAAGAAATTTTAAGAGCAACAACCAGAGTGTGGATTCATTTTTTCTACTTTACTCTACTTAGCCAGCGACTGTGGATCGAGCACCTGGGAGCTCTGCTATCTATGTGGTGTATGGGTAGTAGCACTGACTTTTCTGTTTATACATACATATGATCTCTGCTTTACGAATAAATATTAAACACATGAAAAAGGATTCCCAGAGCACTATGAGTAATGGAGAGAGACGGTATAGCATTAGCAGCCTGCTTTGAGTCTTCCTTTGTCTGAATGAAGCCTGAAGTCCATCTAATAAGGGGGAGATGTCTTTTTAGATATTTTGTTCAATCTCACAAATGAATTTGTTTTCCCGCAATGTACGCAGGTTGTCAAAACCTCCAAAATGGGAAAAAAGGATTGAATGGCAATACAATGGGGTAATTTTATACGTACTAAACTCCAAGATCCTTTCAATAAATAGACCCGGCATATTATGTACAATATCCGAAACAGCCGAACAATACAGAGAAACTTAATGCCAGACAATGGACAGAGCCAGGTGTGACCGCATCACATTACCCACCAACATGGCTGCCAGGAGATCAGGATACAGAGGAAATATCCAATGACATGCTGTGGCCAAGCAACGTATGTACAGAACATGAACAGATACCGAGAATTACACCCGGGACAAGAGAAGTAGTACTGTGCAGAGTCCATACATACAGAACATGAACAGATACCGAGAATTACACCCGGGACAAGAGAAGTAGTACTGTGCAGAGTCCATACATACAGAATAAGAACAGATACCGAGAATTACACCCGACATACAGGACAAGAGAAGTAGTACTGTGCAGAGTCCATACATAAGAAATGGTACTGAGCCCATAAGATGTAACTGATTACTTTACACATCATTCTGCACCACTGGTCTCCCCTTCCCCTTCTATTCATCTATTATATCCAATAATTGATCATTACGGCTGCTCTTTGCTCTGGACATTATGAAATAATCCTTATAATCTGATAAACAACATAGAGACAGAATTTGGGCTTAAGAGCTTGCACTCAAATGTTTTATAGCCCAAGAAATTACAGCTATCTGAGAGCAGAAGAATCCCTCTGTCCTGTCCACTATCAGCGTCTTCTCCTCTACAATATGGATACCAAGTATAACACCCAGATTATCTGCAACAATTCTCACCCCCGATCTTTCTATCTCTCTCTTTCTTTATTCCCCCCATTTCTCCCTTTCACTAACTGCTTGCTGCCTCCCTTTCTTTCCAACTCTCTAACCCCTCTTCCTCTCTCTTACCCCTCTTCCTCTCTCTGACCCCCTTCCTCTCTCTTACCCCTCTTCCTCTCTCTAACCCCTCTTCCTCTCTCTTACCCCTCTTCCTCTCTCTTACCCCCTCTTCCTCTCTCTAACCCCTCTTCCTCTCTCTTACCCCTCTTCCTCTCTCTTACCCCTCTTCCTCTCTCTAACCCCTCTTCCTCTCTCTTACCCCTCTTCCTCTCTCTGACACCTCTTCCTCTCTCTTACCCCTCTTCCTCTCTCTAACCCCTCTTCCTCTCTCTTACCCCTCTTCCTCTCTCTAAACCCCTCTTCCTCTCTCTGACCCTCTTCCTCTCTCTAAACCCCTCTTCCTCTCTCTTACCCCTCTTATCTCTCTCTTACCCCCTTCCTCTCTCTGACACCTCTTCCTCTCTCTTACCCCTCTTCCTCTCTCTTACCCCTCTTCCTCTCTCTTACCCCCTTCCTCTCTCTGACCCCTCTTCCTCTCTCTTACCCCCTTCCTCTCTCTGACACCTCTTCCTCTCTCTTACCCCTCTTCCTCTCTCTATACCCCTCTTCCTCTCTCTAACCCCTCTTCCTCTCTCTTACCCCTCTTCCTCTCTCTGACACCTCTTCCTCTCTCTTACCCCTCTTCCTCTCTCTAACCCTCTTCCTCTCTCTTACCCCTCTTCCTCTCTCTAACCCCTCTTCCTCTCTCTAACCCCTCTTCCTCTCTCTTACCCCTCTTCCTCTCTCTGACACCTCTTCCTCTCTCTTACCCTCTTCCTCTCTCTAACCCCTCTTCCTCTCTCTTACCCCTCTTATCTCTCTCTTACCCCCTTCCTCTCTCTGACACCACTTCCTCTCTCTTACCCCTCTTCCTCTCTCTTACCCCCTTCCTCTCTCTTACCCCCTTCTCTCTCTGACCCCTCTTCCTCTCTCTAACCCCTCTTCCTCTCTCCTTACCCCTCTTCATCTCTCTCTTACCCCTTTCCTCTCTCTGACACCTCTTCCTCTCTCTAACCCCTCTTCCTCTCTCTTACCCCTCTTCCTCTCTCTTACCCCCTTCCTCTCTCTGACCCCTCTTCCTCTCTCTTACCCCTCTTCCTCTCTCTTACCCCTCTTCCTCTCTCTTACCCCTCTTATCTCTCTCTTACCCCCCTTCCTCTCTCTGACACCTCTTCCTCTCTCTTACCCCTCTTCCTCTCTCTTACCCCTCTTCCTCTCTCTGACACCTCTTCCTCTCTCTAACCCCCTCTTCCTCTCTCTTACCCTTCTTCCTCTCTCTTACCCCCTTCCTCTCTCTGACCCCTCTTCCTCTCTCTTACCCCCTTCCTCTCTCTGACACCTCTTCCTCTCTCTTACCACTCTTCCTCTCTCTGACCCCTCTTCCTCTCTCTTACCCCTTTTCCTCTCTCTTACCCCTTCCTCTCTCTTACCCCTCTTCCTCTCTCTTACCCCCTTCCTCCTCTCTGACACCTCTTCCTCTCTCTGACCCCTCTTCCTCTCTCTTACCCCTCTTCCTCTCTCTACCCTCTACTCTCTCTCTTACCACTCTTCCTCTCTCTGACCCCTCTTACTCTCTCTTACCCCT
>NC_133336.1:228771260-228816449 GCF_042186555.1 Aquarana catesbeiana
AGCGCTCTCCCTATGGGGACATCAGCGAAGCAGGAGATGGATCGGTACTGGGAGAAGAACACCCGTCTGAATCGCCCCGTGTCACCCCACATGACTATTTATCAGTAAGTGACCCCATCCCCAGTCTGAGCCGTGTGTGGAGGGGGTTCTGAGGACTAAAATAGATCCCCCTCCCCACCCCAACCACATGACATTTAGGTTGCTCTATTCTCTATTGTATCATTTAACAATTGCCTCATCTTCTATAAAACCCTCAGCGTAGGTTCACATTAGAAGCGGCACGACTTGCAGGTCGCCTCACCCGACTTGCAAGACAACTTCTGTATAGAAGTCTATGCAAGTCGCCCCCAAAGTAGTACAGGAACCTTTCTTCTAAGTCGGAGCGACTTGCGTCGCTCCCCTTAGAACGGTTCCATTGTACAGAGCGGGAGGCAACTTGTCAGGCGGCTAGGTCGCCTGACAAGTCGCCCCCGTGTGAACCGGCTCTCAGTGCTGCTGATCTTCTGCAACCTCTTTCTGCCACCCCCTCTGTACATACACTCTGCTGTACATCATTGGTGTGGACCCACTTCCTGGTACTGACAACAGGGGGCGCTGCCTGAATAATGGGTGTCAGCATAGAGATATGCAGCCTCATAACCTAGAATGCCAAGACAACCCACTGCGTTCACCGTCTCTTCTCCCCTCCTCATGCTCCACATTTCCTCTCCCCCCCCCCCCCCCCCACCCCCTTCTCCCACTTCTCCTTCCTCCTCCCCCCCTCTCTCTGCTCCTTCCCTCCTGCTCGCGCTCTCTCTCCCTCCCCCTCTTCCTGCTCGCTCTCTGTCTCCCTCCCCTTCTTCCTGCTCAGCGCGCGCTCTGTCCTCCCTCCCCCTCTTCCTGCTCGCGCGCAGCTCTGTCTCCCTCCCCCTCTTCCTGCTCGCGCGCGCTCTGTCTCCCTCTCCCCTCTTCCTGCTCGCGCCGCGCTCTGTCTCCCTCCCCCTCTTCCTGCCTCGCGCGCGCTCTGTCTCCCTCCCCCTCTTCCTGCTCGCGCGCGCTCTGTCTCCCTCCCCCTCTTCCTGCTCGCGCGCGCTCTGTCTCCCTCCCCCTCTTCCTGCTCGCTTCCTCCCCGCTCACTCTCCTTCCTGCTGCTTGCTCCCTCCTTGCTTCCACTACCCCCCCCCCCTCCCTCCTCTTCCTACTTGCTTTTTCTTCCCTGCTCTACCATCCTCTTCCTGCTCCCTCCATCCTCTTCCTTCCCCCTCCCTTCTATAGACTGCACAGTTATCTCAGGGAAGCAGCACTGAGAAAACAGGAGCCAGCAACATTGAGAAGTGTAAATTGTATTTGCTGGGGTAAGAATATTAACACAGGAGAGTTGTTTTTTTTTTTTTTTTTTTTTTTATTTTATTGTACTCAGTTTGTTAAGCTAAAAGAATGAGGGTTTAATATTACTTCAAAAGTTTGAGCTTCATGATATCTCTGGACTTTATTGTAGATGTGACCTGATCACTTCTGACTAAAATCAATGGTTACAAGTCCTTACCCCATCCCCCGACACACACCTAGAGTAGGGCTGGGGAAAAAATAGATTTAAATCTTGAATCGAGTTGAGAGGTCAAATCGATTCAAAATTTAAGCAAATCGATTATTTTTTTTTTTTTTTTGTTTCACCGAGCCAGTCCTGAGGAGCTGTGGGCAGGAGTTTTTAGGTTAGGCAGCGGCTACGGCCTAGTCCGCGAGGCTGAACGCCGTGGACTAGGCTGAAGCCACGGCATTGCCTAAAAACTCCTCAGGACCGGCGCGGTGTCCAAAAAAAATAAAAAAATTTCAATCGTGAATCGAGTGGTGTGTTTTTTTTTTTTTTTTTTTAAGAAAATCGCAGATTTTTTTTTTTTTTTTTGTTTGGAAAATCTCCCAGCCCTAATCTAGAGGCATTATTTATAGTAAAGGCTTTTAAAATGCCACCTGTAGGCAGTGTGGGGTATTGTAGTTGTTCTCGTCACAATTTTTAGGTTTGACATATTTGGCATCTATTTACTCAACACTAGTGATGAGCTTTATGTTCGGGGTCGCACAGTAAAATGACATTTCTAAAGGAAAAAAGTCATTTTAAAAGTACTAAAGTACTATTATGAATAGTCGGTACCAGGCAATACACATAAGTCATTGAAAAAAATCGGCATGGGATTGCCCCCACAGTGCCATTACCAGGCCCTTTGGGTCTGGTGTGAATATTAAAGGGAACCCCAAACCAAAATAAAAAAAAAAAAAAAAAAATGGCGTGGGGGTCCCCCTCAAAATCCATACCAGACCCCCCATATCTGAGCACGCAACCTGGCAGGAAAAGGGGGGGGGGGGGCGATAGAGCGCACCCCCCTCCTGAACCGTACCAGGCCACATGCCTTTAACATGGGGAGGGAGGGTGCTTCGGGGTAGCCCCCCCAAAGCACCATCTCCCCATGTTGATGGGGACAAGGGCCTCATCCCCCACAACCTTTGCTCGGTGGTTGTGGGGGTATGAGGGTGGGAGGCTTATCAGAATCTGGAAGCCCCCTTTAACAAGGGGACCCCCAGATCCTGCCCCCCTCCCCTCCCACTGTGTGAATTGGTCAATGGGCTACAAATGTACCCCTACCATTTCACAAAAAGTGTCAAAAATGTTAGACAATAGCCGGTTTTTGACAATTCCTTTTTATTAATGGCTTCTTCTTTCCTCGCTTCTTCTTTCTTCTGGTCTTCCTTCGGTTTTCTTCTTTTTCCTCCATCTTGTTCTTCCTCTGCTTCTTCCTCTGCTTCTTCCTCTGCTTCTTCCTCTGCTTCTTCCTCTGCTTCTTCCTCTGCTTCTTCCTCTGCTTCTTCCTCTGCTTCTTCCTCTGCTTCTTCCTCTGCTTCTTCCTCCGGCATCTTCCTCCGGCATCTTCCTCCGGCTTCTCCTTCCCCGCTTCTCTCTCTGGACCGATCCGCCTCAATGGGAGTCTCCCGCTGTGTGACGCTTCTGTTCTTGTGACAGCTCTTATATAACTGAGGGAAGTCCCTAGGCAAGTCCCCGGGTGGTCAGAGGGGGGCGGGGTCACCTGTATACGTAAAGACATTAATAAAGAATTGTCAAAAACTGGCTATTTTAGTTTTTTTTTTAAAACATTTTTGACACTTTTTTTGTGAAATGGTAGGGGTACAATTGTACCCCTGAGGATCTGGGGATCCCTTGTTAAAGGGGGCTTTCAGATTCTGATAGGCCCCCCCACCCGCAGACCCCCACAACCACCGGGCAGGGTCTGTGGGGATGAGGCCCCTTGTCTCCATCAACATGGGGACAGGGTGCTTTGGGGGGACTACCCCAAAGCACCCTCCCCATGTTGTGGGCATGTGGCCCTGGTACTGGTTCGGGGGGGGGGGTGCTCTTTTCCTGCGGCCTGCCAGGTTACGTGCTCGGATAAGGGTCTATTATGGATTTTTGGGGGGACCCCCCACGCCATTTTTTTTTTTTTTTTTTTTTTTAAATAGATCTTGGCAGGGGGTTCACCTTAAAGTGGGATTCCGGCCAGCGAAATTTTTTTTTTAAAAGTCAGCAGCTACAAACACTGTAGCTGCTGACTTTAAAAAGGTACACTTACCTGTCCTGGGTGCCAGCGATGTCGGCCGCCCAAAGCCGACCCGTCCCTCGGCTCTCGGCACCGCCATCCTAATTAAGGGAAACGGGCAGTGGAGCCTTGCAGCTTCACTGCCAGTTACCTACTGCGCACAGCGCGAGCGCTCTGTGAATGGCCCCGTGGTTTTTCTGGGAACACACACAGTTCCCAGAAGACAACGGGGCCGCTCACCGAGGTGGCAGAACACGCTGCGGAATAGAAAGAGGCAGATTAGGAAGACTGCCTAGCAACAAGGGTTCAGGTAAGTTTAAAAAAATTTTTTTTTTTTTTTTTTAATTTTTTTTTTTTTTTTTTTTTTTTAGGATTTTTGGTGCAATTTTTTTTTTTTTTTCTCAGGGTGGCCCTCCATTTTACTATCCATACCAGACCTGAAGGGCCTGGTAATGGACTGTGGGGGAATCCCATGCCGTTTTTATCAATGACTTCTTTTATCTGTATTGCCGGGATCCACAATTCATTAATAGCCGGAGTAGTTTTTAAATGACTTTTTTTTTCCTTTGAAATGTCATTTTGCTGTCAGACTGTTCTAAACACAGGAAACATGCGCCCCTTTACAGGCATCCTATAGACACCCCCCAGGTACCGAATTTAAAGGAATATTTCACTTTATTGTTAAGGCATTAGTTAAAATCACTGCTCCCGAAAAAACGTCCGTTTTTAAAACTTTTTTTTTTTTTGCATTGATACATGTCCCCAAACACTTTTTATGACAATAACTTGCATATAAGCCTTTAAAATTAGCACCTTTTGATTGTTCATGTTCCATAGACTTTAATGGTGTTCGAGCGAAATTTTTTGCCTGTTCACATGTATGTTATGAAATAATGAGAATGAAGTTTGTCACTAAAATTAATCTTGCCAAAAATATAAGTTTGATTTGAAGTTTAAAGTGAATGTAAAGTCTTCTTCCCTTTTGTTTTTTGTTTTTTTGTTTTTTTTTTTTAGGCCTCATGCACACTGGACGTTAAAATAATGTTCTAAAAACGCCAGTAGCTTTGCAGTGAGTTTTTCAATAGCGTCTTTTCGCGTTGGCTTAATTTAGTGTGGTGTTTTTTTTTTTTTTTTCAATAGATCAAAAACGTTAACCGCTGGTGAGGCCGCATTTTTGAGCGTTTATCTGCGTTTTTTAACGTTAGAGCATTTTTACAGCTGAAAACTTCTCAGAACCCACTATTTTTGGTGTATTTTTTTATTTTATTTTACAGCCAAAAAACACCCCAGCCAAAAACAGTTAACAGCCTATGTGTGCATGACACATAGGATGCACATAGGATAACATGATGGAGAGTTTGACTGTAGAAAAAGAAATGTCTGAAGCCAAAAACAGCAGCTGTAAAAACGTCCAGTGTGCATGAGGCCTTAAAGTAATAAACATGTTATACTTACCTCCTCTGTGGAGTTGGTTTTGCACAGAGCAGCCTGGATCCTCCTCTTCTCGGGTCCCACTTCTGTACTCCTGGCCCCTCCATCCTGTTGAGGTACCCCCCCCCCCCCTCCCAAGCCAGCAGGCTTGCTATAGGGGCACCGAAGCCAAGCTGCAGGCTCTGTGTCCATTCAGACATGGAGCTGCGGTTTGGCTCTGCCCCCTCTCTCTCTCTCTCTCTTCTTCTGATTAGCTAACTGACTTTGACCGCAGTGGGAGCCAATGGCGCCACTGCTGTGTCTCAGGCCAATCACAAGGGGAGAGTCCTGGGTGACTGAGACACTCGTGGATATCGCTGTGTAGAGATGGGGCTCAGGTAAGTATTAGGGGGGTGCTGCACACAGAAGGCTTTTTTTTAGAATGCACCTTCTGCCTTTGCAACCACTTTAATAAATATAACACAGGACTAAAAGATGGCAACAATCTTCATTCACTGGAATCGCATCTTACAGCAGTGTTGGAGGCCCGGCCCACTCTGCACCATGTTTTTCCTTTTGCCGTTCCCTTGATTACTGGTTCTCAACCACAGGGCTCTGCTTTCCTTCAGCCTGCTGCAGATCCTTTTAATTCCCAACAATGCCGCCCAAAGTGGTCCACAGTTCCCCCAACACCCCCCCCCCCCCCCCCCGCCCCCCCAGTGCTGCTCAGCCTGCTGCAGAGCCTTCACCCCTTCATAGCACTCCCAGCTGTCCAACGATGTCTCGCAGTGACCCCATCCTCCTCCAGAAACCTCATTCTCTACAGGGCCACCAAGCCTGCTAGAGAGTCCCCTCAACAACCCTAATGTTCCTCCTCTTCTTCTAGGACAGCTACTTAAAAGATAAGTGGCTCTACCCAACCCACAGTTTAAAAGGCCATCCCCTCCCTTGTTCCCCAGTTGTTTTGTGTCTCCAACCCCTCCAGGAGTACACT
Organism: Aquarana catesbeiana; assembly: GCF_042186555.1. Lineage (NCBI taxonomy): Eukaryota > Metazoa > Chordata > Amphibia > Anura > Ranidae > Aquarana > Aquarana catesbeiana. The sequence continues at coordinate 228,777,228 of NC_133336.1, forward strand.
GCAGTGTTTTTATGTTCCATGGGCTGGTGGCTGTTGGACCTCCCCTTTCTGGTGCCTAGACCTGAAGTGCCTGTGTCGGGATGTTTTTTTTTTCACCAGAGGGTTTCTTTGCCCTCACGGTCCCCCTAGGCTCTCTGAGGGCCTTCATACTCCACAGATCTCCCTCATAAACACGAATCCCCTACAGGGGCCACCAGGTCTGCTATAGACTTCCCTAACCAACTCCACCACACCCCTCATCACATCTCACAGTGCTCCCCCAGCCTGCTGCAGAGCCTCTAGCTCTTCATAGGGAAACTCCTTAACCTCAAACAGTGCTCCATAGTTTCCCCAGCCCCCACCAGAAAATATATCCCCTGTAAGGCCACTAAGCCTGCTTCAGAGCCCCCCTACTGCACTCTACAACACCCAGAGCCTTACAGCTTTTTATTATGTTTTTTGCATTCCCATATTTTTGTGTGGTATTTAACCTTTTTTATTTTTTACTGTTGAGATATGGAAGGATTTGAGTTTGAGTTTCCCTCCCTTCATCACTGCACTCTGCAGCAAGGTGTCAGTGCAATGCTAACCATACCACCAAAAGCGGCACACAACTGCAGTGAGTTTGCCTCCACCGAAACGAATAGTACTAAACGACCATGCAATCTGGTTGCGGTGAGTTGCTAAAACTGGTGCATGCACAACTTCTTTGGTGCGGTTTGAGCCCATTTAAAATTAAGGGTCGCAAATTGCACCGCAATGAATCGCGTGTGATTTATAGGCGATTCATAGTGTGAACCAGGACATCAAATGCAGCCAACGCGTTTCAGAGGAAAGTCCTGCCCCTTCTTCAGGGCTAATGTGCAAAAAAAAAAACCAAAGTGAAACATACTGTATTGATCTCTTATAACATATTAACCCCTTCTTGGTGACTGCCTCCCAGCCCTAAAATCTGGGAGACAGGCATTCGGTTTCACGTGACCGCTGTGATTGGCAGTCAGTGATCACATGATTGGAAAGCTTCCAATCGTTGGTATGAGGAGCATTCTGGTACCAGTCGGCTTCCGTGCTGGTAGCAGACCCTCAGCGCGGTACATTGTTTTAACAGGACCCGCATATGTGTGGCAGGGGGGCCAATTACTGGATCCCGCTATGTGGCTCTTCCTGCAGCAGCTGAAAACTGTCAGGCATGAGAGGAGGGAAAACCGGCAGCGATTTGGAGGAAAGGGGCTTTGGGCAACAGGGGAAATCGGGTCGTGTTCAGGAGGTGGTAATCGGTGTGACAAGGGGACAGTTACTGGGACCGATCCCCCTGTAGTTAAACTCCCCCGCCCCGCAGCTGAAAACTGGTGGGAATAAAAGGATGGGAAGTCAGCAGGGCTGTGAAGGACAGGGGGCACAAACTGGGGGGGGGGGGGGGACGCTGGGCCAGCAGGGGGAATCAGATTGTAGACAGAGAGGGGGTGATCAGTGCAGCAGGGGGGTCAATTTATGGAACCGATCCCTCTGTGTGGTTCTCCCTGCAGCAGCTGAAAGCTGATGGGAAGGAGAGGGGGAGGAGCCATCTTTCCAGCTGCTGCAGGGAGAACCACACAGAGGAATCTGTTCCAATAATTGACCCCCCCTGCTGCACTGATCACCCCCTCCTGTCTACGATCTGATTTTTTTTTCCTCCTGTCTACGATCTGATTTTCTTTTTTTCCCCCTGCTGTACCAGCCCCAAACCCCCCCCCCCCCCCCCCCCAGTCCTTCGCAGCGCTGCCGGCTCCTGTTCCTTTAATTCCCGCTAGTTTTCAGCTACGGCGGGGACTAAACATGATTGGTTCCAGTTAGGCCCCTTTCACACTTGTGCAACTTGGGTCGCAGCTACTTCAAAGTAGTCCCTGCAATACGTTTGGTCCGACTTTGAGGCAACTTGTGGTCCCTAGATCTCAACATTACACGGGCATTGCTTAAATTCGCGGCAAAATCGCACGACTTTCAGGTCGCACAAGTGTTAAAAGGGGCCTAACTGTCCCTCCCTGTCGGGTAGACTGTACGGGGCCCGTGATTTCTAACAGCAGCCCAGGGACCGGGCACCTGCCACTCCTGGAAACGTTTGATTCCAGGGGCAGATTTAAAGGACGAATCCATTTTATTAAATGTCCGTTTCCCTTTAAGTCCCGGTCCCCAGTGACTGCACTATTTATCAATGGAGTGTCTGTATCAGAACAGAGCCCTGTGAGAATTCCACCACAGTGGGCTTGATTTTTCAGCGCTGCTCGCCAGGGAAAGCCGACCCTCCTGCCACCAGCCGCTGCGTATTGTTTTTAGTCCTCAAGTCGCTGCCAGCGCCGTCCTCCCCTCCCCGCCCGCTCACATACCGGAGCCCCGCAGCTCCATGAATAACGCCGCTATCTGGACACAAGGGGTGAAGATAAGCGCACGCTCTGCGGCTCCCCACTCAGTACATTCCTGACAAATTCCCTCTCAGAATGTGCTAACTTGGCCCTTGTGGGAAAGTCGGTGCCAGTGCTGCCCACCCCGAGCTTCATCAATACGGCCCATAGAGAAGAGTCCTCCAGGCAACTTTTACTGCTGGGTGACCTTCTATTTATGGATCCCCATGGTATTGTCTTAATGATAGAACCCCCCCCCCAATGCAGATACATCCCTTATAATATAGGCTTATCCCAGCACTTTCTGAGCTCTTCAGCTGGATTGCGTCCATTTTTGGGTATGCAAAAAATAGATTTTTATTTTTATTTTTTTTTCCATACACCTGTATGGTGCACTCATGTTTTATGATTAACGGGCTCAGCTGGACTGTGTGCAAGAGCCCCCAATAGCAACTTGGGTGTGCAAAGATGCTTTGCAGCAATGTTGTATTAACCATAAAGTTGCACTAAAATACTCCAGTAAGTACCTTTTATACATAGTAATGTGCAGTGTGTCTGGGTGCAATGTACTGCATGTCTGCACATCTAGTTGAGTATTTTATTGTACCTTTTTTATGGTCCATACAATCTTGATAGGACACTTTGCACCCCCCCCCCTCCCCTCCCCTCTTCGTCCGCAGGCTTCTGGGACCTGTGACCATTCATAGGCAGGAGGAAGGCATCACAGCCTGCTTCGGAGACCCGAAAACCATTGAAGAACCGACCCCTGTGAGGACAGCGCAGGATCCCTGGACAGGTAAGTGTTCGTAAAGTGGTTGTATACCCCTTTAGCACATTTTTCCTTTTCAGGTAAGCCTATATTAAGGCTTATAATAAGGCTTACCTGTAGGTAAAATTAATATCTTCTAAACCTGTACGGTTTAGGAGATATTCACCTTGCATGCAGCCGCTGACGTCAGCGGCGCATGCGATCTAAAAGTCTGGCGGATGCTGGCGAAAAATCAGCGCTCCTTGCCGGAAATTAGTCTTTTGTGTCGTCGCGGTTTCGGCCACTCACAACACCAGAGCAGTGAACCCGGAAGAAATGCCGAGGGGGAAATGTCACCTCCCTCAGCGGTGACCAGGATGCAATGCCAACGCTTCGTTCTATGAGCTAATATGAGGTGCATACTAGCTCATTATGCCTTTTTGCCGTACAGGTGTGGGTTTTTAATGTTGTAAACTAGGGTTGTCCCGATACTGAGTATTTACAGGAGTACTTGTGCAAATGCTCCAGATGCTTCACCCGACACCTGGACACTGAGGAACAATAGGTGTGGCGGTGGGGAAGTTGTAATCACCGGTCTCCCTGTGTGGCTTTCAATAAAGCAGCCGAAAGCCACTGAGGGGAGAGGAGGAGGAGAAGTACACAGGGAGATCGGTGATTATAACAACCCCGCCACCGCGCTGATTTGTTCCTGAGTGTCCCCTGTATCCTCCTCCAGCTCCCCTATGAGCTCTCCTCTGTGTTCCTTCGTGGGTTCCTCCGGTCCTCTCCCCCTCGGTGCGCTCCTCTATGTTCATCTCCGGTCGTCGCCCCCCCCCCCCCCCCCCTTCTCTCCTTCGTGTTCATCTCCAGTCCGGATCGACACCCCCCCCCCCCCCCTCCTCTGCTCCCCCTCGGTGCACTCCTCTGTGTTCTTCTCTGGTCCCCCCATACTCCTCCGCCACCCCCACACCCCCACACCCCCCCCCCCCCCCGTTCTCTCCTCCGTGTTCATCTCCACTCCCCCTCGGTGTGCTCCTCCATGGTTCATCTCCGGTCCCTCCCCCTCGATGCGCTCCTCCGTGGCCCTCTCCTCTGTTCATCTCCGGTCCCCCTTGTCCTTCTCCGTGTTCATCTCTGGTCTCCCCCCCCCCCCCCCCCCTCCCCCTTGCAGGAGAATGAGCAGGTAATTTACCAGCTCCTTCCTTTTCTGAATGCACAGAGTCAGTGATCACTGACTGTCAATTCATAATAAATGAGCACCGTAAACACCGTTTACAATGCTTCAGTTTATGAATGGAGAGGAGCCGCTGTCTCCTGTTCACTCATCTCCAGTGCAGCTGAAGCTGCTAAGAAAGGGACTGGAGAATCTCTATCCTCAGTCCCTTTCCATGTCTCAAAGGGGAGATGTGAGGGGCCTGTTTAGACCCCTGATATTTCACCAAAGCTCCCTAATAAAAAAAAAAAAAATCATCATATTACCCATCGATATGGAATGGAAATCGATAAGCTGCTACAAGTAGGCTCGGTTCACACTAGGGTGACTTGTACACTCCATTCAGTAAAATAGAACCGTTCTAATCGACTCCGATTAGAACGTAGACAAAGGTTTCTGCACTCCCTGGGGGGGACTTCGGAGCAGCTTCTATTACTGAAGTTGTTTGCAAGCTGCACTGAAGTCGCACTGTGTGGGGCGGCTTCAGAGTTGGGTGACTTTGAAGCCGCCCCCAGTGTGAACCGAGGCTGGAAGTGTGATTGAAGGGTGCTGGTTTCATTCTGCGAAAACTGATTTGAAAAGGTATCAAGAAAACTGCTGACCTTGTGTTATATGGATTGGGCTTAGCTTACAAGAGATATATAATATTATATTATAATTTTTATGAAAAAAATGTTATGTTGAGTAAATAACAAACATGTCAAAGTTGGGCTTTAAAGTGTGTTGTGTGTTTTTGTTACGAAAAAAAAAAAAAGATCCTGATCTCTTAAAGCATGAATAACAGCACAGTGCTTGTGTAATTTCCCCCCCTCCGTATCACCTGAATTACATGGCTGATCCTGCCTGGCTATACCCTCCCCTCCTGTAAACTGACCACGGCTGCTGAGCCCTGACACCGTGGTCAGTTTGCGTGCCTGCGTCATTCACAGCTCTGCTCTCCTGTGTCCTCCACCGCCTGCCTGTGAAGCTCTGTCCACTCCACGATCCTCCCCTCCTGGTGCAATCGTATCTATACCACGATCATGCCATCCCCCCTGTTATATAATGCTATGTGTCCCTTTGCTTTGTTAAAAAAAAAAAAAGCTAATTATACCTTATCTCAGAGTGGCTTCTGGCGCTCACGTGACTCCTCGGCTCTCTCCTCCCCTCTTCTCTGGCTGACGTCAGTGGCAGTGCTCAGCCCCGCCCACTATAGCTGTCGGGCAGAGGAGAGAGCCGAGGAGTCACGTGAGCACCAGGAACCGCTCTGAGATGAGGTATAATCAGCATTTTTTTATTTTTATTTTTTTTTTTAAATCTCAGAGCGGCTCCTGGTGCTCATGGGACTCCTCGGCTCTCTCCTCTGCCTGGCTGACAGCTATAGTGGGCGGGGCCGAGCACTGCCACTGACATCAGCCAGAGAAGAGGGGAGGAGAAAGCTGAGGAGTCACGTGAGCACCAGGAGCTGCTCTGAGATGAAGTATAATCAGCATTTTTTTTTTTATTATATATAACCCAGGCACAGGGACACAGCGTTCTATAACGGAGGGGATGGCATGATCGTAGTGTAGTGGGTTAACAACCACTTTAAGGATTTCATCACATTTTACTGAACGTTTCTAACATTCTTTTGGGAAAGCAGTAAATCAAGTTTTAGTTCTACTTTTTTGAACTGCGGATTTGAAAAGATTGAAAATAACTTTGGAAATGAGCGTGGTAAAAGATCACATGGGATGGTTGTGGTCGGGTTGACATGTAATAAAGGGGTTTGCTAACCCTTGTGTTTTGTTTTTTTTTCCCCTTAATGCATCCTATGCATTAAGGGGAAATAACTCAGTCACCGCCCCCCCCCAGCCACCTGCGCCCCTTCATCTGTTCGGCGGGGACGCTCTGTCCCTCTCTCCATGGGTTCCTGGCTCTTGATTGGATAGTGTGATAGAAGCGCAGCCATTGGCTCCCGCTGCTGTCAATCAAATCCAATGACTCGAGTGTCGGGTGGGCGGGGCCGAGTCCGGCATTCGTGTCTATGGACGCAAATGCTGGAATCGGGAGCGCGCCTGCAAGGTAACCCCTTCGGAAGAGCGCTTCTCCTAGGGGGTTATCTGATGTGGAGAGGAGCCGCCGGGGAACCCCAGAAGAGGATGTTCGGGGCCACACTGTGCAAAACGAGCTGCACAGTAGAGGTAAGTATGATATGACACAAGCCACAACAAAGTACCAGGATCCTCTGATAATTGGACCTGAAGGTGACAATGATTGGAGGTGACGATGATTTATTTATTACAGGTACTTGTATAGCGCTGACCATTTATGCAGCACTTTCCATGTATATTGTACATTCACATCAGTCTCTACCCTCAAGGAGCTTACAAGCCAGGGTCCTTAAAGTGATAATAAAGTCTTGTTTTTTTTATTTCTTTAAAAATAACAACCATGTTATACTTGCTGGATTTGCACAGAGCAGCCCAGATCCTCCTCTTCTCGGGTCCCTCGCTGGCTCTCTTGACCCCCTCCCTTCCTGTCGGGTGCCCCCCCACAGCAGGCAGCTTGCTATGGGAGGGGCACCCAAGCCGCAGCTCTGTGTGTCCATTCAGACAGGGAGCCGCGGGTCAGCCCTGCCCCCCCGCCCCTTTCTCCTGATTGGATAACTGACTTTGACAGCTGCGGGAGCCAATGGCGCTGCTACTGTCTCTCAGCCCATCGGGGAAGGAGATTTTCCGGATGGCCGAGGCACTCGTGGATTGAAATCGGGGCCCAGAAGTATTAGGGGGTTGAAATAAAAAATAATTACAAACGAAATTGTAAAAGCACTGCATGCATAGGTACACATAGGTCCAGCACACATCTATAGATGGCAATGATGCTACACATGTGAGGTATCGCCTCGAACCTTGGAGTGAAAGCAATAGTTCTAGGGACATATTTTATGATTACCTCTGAACTGATACCATGTAAAGGTTTATTACAAAATTGCCCTGGCAAGTGGGGGGGGGGGGTGAAAATGACCAGTTCCTGACCGCAACTGAAAGAGAACCTTCCCAAAAAGTCCCGTGGTGTACAGATGACGTAGGATTCGGAAGGTGTGGATGAAATACTAATGAAGAGTCAGCACATGTTGTACTTCAGGAAATCTGAATCAAACTATGTATTGTGTGGAGGGTGAGGGTGGGGGCGCTCTATAGATGGTATTTTAGGGGATGTTGGGTTGCTCTCCATACACGGGGTTGGACTGATTTGGCTGTGGAGTGTTTAGAGCCGCTCTCTTCTATACTGAAGATAACTTACTCTGACGTTCTGCCATTGCCCGAGGCTGACCTTCATTTTTTTGTTTTCTCTCTCACAGATGGTCGTTGCCGATGTTCATGTCCATCACACACAGAGGTACCGGCATTGCCCTCTCCGCGGGTGAGCATTCTTCCACAGTCTTCTTCTTACTACAGCAGATTTATGAAACCCCCCCCCCCCCCCCCCACCACCACCACCACCACCACCACCACCACCACCACCAGTGCTGCTATGGTAGAGGAAGAGGACCGGCTTCTCTCCATGTTGCGTAGTTGTAACTATGGTTGAAAAAAGACACAAGTCCACCTAGTTCTAATGTCAAGGCAGTGTGCTTCCAAGAGACATCGGTTTGAGGTGGTGCCTAAATAGGAACTGCTTTGTGACAGTTTGTACAGTGACTGAAGGTCACACCATTTATTTGCAAGGACAATACAACATCTGACCTCCAGTTTTGCACTGGTTGTACCGGCTCCTCTCCTGGACTGAAATTGCTGACTCTGTCACTGCACACCGTGAGCTTCTCACCATGTGTGTTAGATCCAGCCAGCAAGTCAGATGGAGCTCCGCCTCATTTCCTGGCTGCAGAACGTCCAGCATCATCTAAGTCAGGGATATGCAATTAGCGGACCTCCAGCTGTTGCAGAACTACAAGTCCCATGAGGCATAGCAAGACTTTGACAGCCACAAGCATGACACCCAGAGGCAGAGGCATGATGGGACTTGTAATTTTGCAACAGCTGGAGGTCCGCTAATTGCATATCCCTGATCTAGGTCTTTGCTCCCCAATCTTGCAGTCCCTTGTCCACCCATTACGCTTATCGGATATCGGCTCTTTCCAACATGGAGGCTCAGCATCACAGGTGGGTGTTCCCTATGCAGATACAACCAGCCTAGGAATGCCCACTCCTCCAGACTGATGTCGTAAAGCGGAGTTCCATCCATTTAAATGTCAGCAGCTGCAAAAAGGTAAAGCTGCTGACTTTTAATAAACAGACACTCACCTGTCCCACAGTCCAGCAATGGGGGCGTATGAAGCCTCGCTCCTCTCCCCCCTCCTCACCACGGCGCCGGCATTGCAAGTAAGGGCGCCCGGTTGTGATAGCTTGTGGCTTTACAGCTGGGCGCGTACTGCGCATGCGTGAGTCGCGCTGTGTTGTGTTGAATGGCCGGGCAATCTTCTGGGACCCTATGACGTGTCCCAGAAGATTGCAGGGAGGGAGAGGTGAACTTCCGCTCGGCGCCAGGAGAGGAAGTGGGAGCTGGGTACCTGTCAATGACTCCTTCAGGTCCCTCCCATGTCCTCCTCCGGCTCCTCCACCGGTCTCCCCCTGCCCCGGATCTTTTCAAGATGGAGGAAGGAGCCGGTAAATCTGTCATTTACCGGCTCCTTCCTTTTCCGAATGAGCAGTCAGTGATCACTGACTGTCCATTCATAACTGAAACATTGTAACCTGTGTTTACTCTGCTTCAGTTTATGAATGGAGAGGAGCCTCTGTCTCCTGTTCATTCATTGTCAGTGTAGCTAAGGCTAGAGAGAAAGGGGCTGGGGAATCTCTGTCCTCAGTCCCTTTCCCTGTCTCAAAGGGGAGATATCAGGGGACTGTTTAGACCCCTGACATCTCACCAAAGGCAAAAAAAAAAATGCCAAAAAAATTGTGATATTTCAAAATTAAATTTGTAAGAAAATTAAATAATAAAAAAAAAAAAAATCCCCCCCCCCCCCCCCCCCCCCAAAAAAGAAAGCCTTGTGAAAAAATAAATAAATAAATAAATAAAATATAATGTATAAAAAAATATATATAATTTTTTTTGGTAATAAAATAATAAACTACTGTCACATGACATTAAAAAAAAAAAAAAAAAAGTTTTGGTTATCGGTGAATACTGGAAAAAAAAAAAAGTGCTATCGGGGCAACCCTAAAGACAACAGACCCCTTCCAAAAACGCATTAAAAACTCATCAACTCGTGTGGAAAAAAAAAAAAAAAAAAAAGGTCCAGCGAAATGCATCAACCGCAACCTGCATAGATGTGAACCAGACCTAAAAGAAGCCAACAAGTACGAGTGAAAGGATCGGCACTACTCCTGACCATCCCATATAGATAAAGAGCAACCTCAGCCTACGAGTTCTCCGCTAGACCACACCCCTAATGTCAACCCCACCGCGCCAAGCGGGGGGCTTAGTCATAGGGGTTAAAATACCCCTGTATATAGAATATAGGAGGTAGGTGAAGTTTATAGGTAAGTGCCAACCTGTAACTGAATTGATCTTTTATGTTCTCATTCTCAGGAGTGTCACTGTTCGGTGTGGCGTCTCTGGTTCTCCCCGGAGATTTTGCGTCACATTTGGAGTTGGTAAAATCTCTTAGTCTGGGCCCGACGCTCATATACGCTGCAAAGTTTGCCCTGGCCTTCCCCGTGGCATACCACTCGTGGAACGGCATCAGACACTTGGTGAGTAGCGGGCGTGTGCCCGGGAGGGACGGTCACATGTAAATTGGATCTGTATTGAGAGCTGGTCTCTTTGGGGTTTGACACTTTCAGGAGTCAGTGTGAGCCCTCTGCACTATCACAGTACAATTTTATAAGTCACTGATCACCACCATTAGTAGTATAAAAATAAATGAAATAAAAATTCCAGTATATTTCCCATAGTTTGTAGACATTTAAGCCTCGTACACACGGTACGATTGTTGGCCAACCGAGCGTCTGGATTTTTGTCAAAAGGGTGTGTGTTGTGACCCTGTCTTGCATACTAACGTTACACAATTGTCATGCCACAGACACCAACGTAGTGACGTACTACAAGGAATTTCAGCTCTTGAGCGCCACCCTTTGGGCCACTTCTGCTAATTTTGTGTTTGGTGAGCATTGATTCCTAGCATGCGTGTTTGTGCTTTCGACTTTTGTGTGACAGACTTGTGTACTGACCATATGAAAATCTGACGTCAAGCCGTTGTCCGCCGAAAATTTACTAGCCTGCCATCCAACATTTGTTGGCTAAAAATTGGACAAAAATTGTCAAAAGGAGCGTACTAACGGTAAGATTTCAGGACAACAGTCTGTCAACAGACAATCCCCTGCCAACAATCGTACCATGTGTACAAGGCTTAACTTTCACACAAACCAATCCATGTACACTTATTGAGATATATATTATACATTTTTTTTTTTTATTGATTTTGTTGGTATTGATGATAAATTTCAACAGTTATAGCATATAATAGTTCCATATCGCATTGTATCAATGTCTGGTCTGGTATTAAACATTCAATAAGGAACAAGAAAGGAAAAGAAATACAAGATTACAAGCTTCTAAATTCTTGTTAGTCAATTTCCTCCCACCCCTAATGGGACCTGACTGTAGGCAGAGATTAACCCCCAAGATCTTATACTGCTTGAGGAGGGGGGGAGAAGAAAATAAATTTAGGTTGTGCTTTCATCACAATAACAAAATGCTGTCGTTGCCATCCGGTTTCATAATTTATATATCACAGGTGTTTTTTTTTTTTTTTTTTTTTTTATATTTAGAGGCTCTTGGATTATTTAGCTATTATTGCCATTTTTTTTTTTTTTTAATTTGGCTATAGAGTCATTTTTATATGCTAGTAATAGTTCATATTGTGCTTGAATATTGAGTCTGGTGATGCATTTTTTTTTTTTTTTTTTTTTTTTAATCAAAAACATGTAGCAGAATACATTTTGTCCTAAATTTCTGAAGGAATTTTATTTATTTATTTTTTTTATTTATTCAATTTTTTTTTTTTTTTATTGGATATATTTTAATAGCCAAGTAAAAAAAAATTTTTTTTTCACAATTTGTGGGCTTGTCTCTATATAATAAAAACCCCAGCGGTGATAGATAACGCCAAAAAGAGCCATTTGTGTGGCAAAGAAAATTTTATATAAATATCATTTGGGTACAGCGTTGCAATTGCCAGTTAAAGTAGCTCAGTGCCAAATGGCAAAAAAAATTGCCTGGTCATGAAGGGGGGTAAAACCTTCTGGAGCTGAAGTGATTATAGGGGATCTCTGGACACAGTACAGTATACACTTTCCATTATAAGATCAGCATTGCGCAAACAATAGTTATCACTGACAATCCAGTATACGATTACTTGAAAAATCTCCTTTTGTGGCGTGAGTTCGGTCTGTCTGCTGGCCGTCTTTCTACAACTTCCTGGAATTCCCAGCATGCTTTGCAGCTTCTCCATTTCTAAGGACTACATGTCCCATGGTACCCTGCTGCCTGTAAGCAGCGATTCCTGTACTGACTCCACCTCCTGAAACTCCTCCTCAGCTCCTCTGTAGCTCAGAAGGCAGGCTTTGTGAAATGTGTGACACAGCAGTGCCTACTCACAGGACATATGTGTCCCAGAATTCCAGGAGGGAAATGGGGTCCTCCATAGAGGTTCACACACAAGGCTTGCAAAGATGGTTCAGAGTAATAGGAGAAGGCTTGAAATACAATGTGGAAATGTATATCAGATTGTTCATAGATAAACTTTGAAAATGAAAGCTAGAAGCTGATTGGTTGCCATGCAGCATTGCTCCAGTCTTGGTAAATCTCCACCCCTTCCTAACCATCACCTCCCTTTCTTTGTCTTCACAGGCCTGGGATTTGGGAAAAGGCTTCAAGATCCCTCAAGTCACCCAAACCGGTTACATCGTCTTAGCCCTCACCCTGCTGTCAGCAGCCGGCCTTGCCGCCATGTAATTAGGACCCTTTGCTAACAGGACATCACCCATTGATTATTTCATCTCCAAATCTTCTAAGAGAGGAAGGCTCCACGGTCTTCCCCGGAAACCTCCAGTACAGATCTCCCCCTTCCCTTCGTCAACTCCCATTTCAGAGGCATCTAAATCTTTCTGGCCAAACGAATTACCAAAGTTAGTGTTCATAGAATGTAAGCTGGGCCAGGGTCAGCGTCTTAAACCCCCCCCATTCTGGTCACAGATGCTAGAAATGGCCTTTTAGAACTAATCAAGAGCACTTGTCTTGTAGATGTGTGAAAGGTAGCTGAGCTGAACCTTCCAGCCTTCTAGTACACTATAGAAGGGAGGCACCGGGTGCATCAAGTCACAGACAGGTCACTAGGTCTTAGGCTTGTTATTGGCTCATGGTCTACCTTTTCTGATGCATTATCAATTGCCTCCCTCATTAGCATCTCCTAGTAAATTGATAGGGTGTCCTCCTCTGAGATACCGGTTCACATCACCAAAGTGGCTTCCTTAATTTTGTAAAAGGAGGCGAGCGTTCCTTTAAAGCTGAAATCTGGGAATTGGGCTACTGTTTAGGCATACCATGAATTAAGTCCACCAAGGTGCCGCCACCTCATAGACTTATCTCTATCGTTCACACCCAACTGGTTTATTGTGCTCCAGGAAGATAACTTACTGTGCTCTCTGTCCTGCCCATTCACAGAAGCCTTTGTATTAGGTGAACTCATGCACAAAATACAAAGGCTTCTGTGAATGGGCAGCAGGCGGGAGGGACTCGGACAAGATGTCTCTATCAAAGGGAAGCTTTTTTTTTTTTGAGAGGCGCACAGTTCCAGCCCACAAGATCGTAGTCAGGACTTTGACAGGTCCACTTTGTAGGTCTTTTCATGGAGATGAAGGTTCAGCTCTGCCCTTGTAGTGTTTGGAAATGGAATCTGTGCCTTTTAATACCCTGACCAATGGCTGCGTGGCATTTAAAGGGAAAAACCAGTGTCTGTGATTTTTTCCACAGTCCTTGTTTGATTTGTGGCTGGAGAGGTCCAGTGTTGTATCAGATCTTATAGTATTAAAGGGGTCGGTCCACCCAGAACTGATAGTTCAGCATTGCGTGGAGAGTCGCACACTGCCTTCTTGGATTTATAAGTTTATAATACACAGAGCGGACTAAATGTCCTTCAGTTGGGGATGACATCTCCTTGTAGAATGGCTGCTCCCAATTATAGCTCAGCACCCTTCAGAGTCGGAGGATCCTCCATAGACCCCCCCCTCCAGGGCGGCTCCTCATGTCTATTTCTGAGCCGTCAACAAGTTTCTTCTTCTATGGGACTTTTCTGAGCTGTCTGCGGATCAAAGCTCCTCTCTGTTCACACACAATGGCTCCTCTTGTCCGGGTGGATGGTGGGAAGCGGCATTTAGAATTCTTCAGTTTGTGTAGGAATTACCGAAAGGGCAAATGTAATGGAGAACTGATTAAATATGCAGTCTAAATCCAGCTGAGTGTGTCAGAAAAAAAATTATCAGCTTTGGGCTTAAAGAGAAACTCCGTTCCAAAGAGAAAAAGGCCAAGAGTTGTAAAAATGAACACCTGTGCATTTTGCAGATTTGCACTACAGCCCATTTAACATGGAAAAATGACCTCCTCGAATTTAGAAGTCCTGCATGAAATGTCAAATATTTAGAGCCATGAGTGTAGCTAGACAATCCCCAGAGGTGCTGATGATGATGGTGTGCATAGTATCAAAAGTGTAGAAGGGTGGTGGTCCATACTCTGCAATACCCCCCCCCCCCCCCCCCCCCGGAGTGAATACTCATTGGCCAGCATGGTCACATGCCTCAGCATTTATGATGGATACTCACTCCAGGGCTGTGTATTATGGGGGAACAATCTATAGACCCCTACCCCAGCAGCACAGGGCATTCCCGGACGCTATGTGTAGTGGGGTTCTCAGGGGTGTTCAAGATCCATGGAGTTCCTTCACCTTTTCGTTTTTAGTGAAAAGGTGAACTTACCTTTTTTAGCCAACCTCGGCACTCCAGTAGTGGTGAAACTACAAATCCCACCATGCCCCTTCTGACGGGAGTTATGCCTGTGGCTATCCAGTCTTGCAGTGCCTCATGGGACTTGTAGTTCCACAATGGCTATAGTGTTCAGGTTGCTTATCCTTGCTTTAAGGACCGTCATGAGGGTCAGTGATTAGCGTAGTTATCTGTTCCCCCCCGCAACCCTGCATCAACAACCCAACATACGGGAGCTGGACTCTTTTATACCCGCCCTGAGTTTATTCTAGAGCCCGCGTCCTCCCCACCAACCAACCACCGCTCATTGATGTTCTTGTACCGCCATGGTCTCCTGTTCTGCTCAAACCAACCATCGCTCATTGATGATCTTATACCGCCTTGGTCTCCTGTTCTGCTCCAACCAACCACCACTCATTTATGTTCTTGTACCGCCATGGTCTCCTGTTCTGCTCCAACCAACCATTGCTCATTGATGATCTTATACCGCCTTGGTCTCCTGTTCTGCTCCAACCAACCATCGCTCATTGATGATCTTATACCGCCTTGGTCTCCTGTTCTGCTCCAACCAACCATCGCTCATTGATGTTCTTGTACCGCCATGGTCTCCCGTTCTGCTCCAACCAACCACCACTCATTGATGTTCTTGTACCGCCATGGTCTCCCGTTCTGCTCCAACCAACCACCACTCATTGATGTTCTTGTACCGCCATGGTCTCCTGTTCTGCTCCAACCAACCATCGCTCATGGATGATCTTGTGGTCTCCTGTTCTGCTCTATTTTTTTTTTTTTCTATTTTCTACATGAAGGGAATCTCCAATCACCCCATTCCTTATATTCATTGTTCCAGAAGGGAATTTACCTCCACATTACCCAACCTCTGTACAGATTCGTTCATTCAAGCCGTCCTCCATCCATCTCCCATTGTTCATACAACTTTATGTCCATTGACCCCGCCCCTAATAATGGTGAAAATTGCCAAAACCAAATTACTGGGTGAATATATAAAATCTAATATTAGATATATTTATATGTTCTTTGACAATCGAACATTTTCCCGCATTGTTATACGGCATATAAGCGAGATCGCCTTCTGTATAATTCAATAAAAATCTATTCTTAAATAATGATTGTGAGTTGTCATTGTTCATCGGGGGGGCGCAGCTCGTGATTCTTCCATATCATAACACAAGTCCCTATTGTTCAGGGTGAATGTAAGACAAAGGAATTGTCTGCTTCTAGAATGCCGCTCTCCCACAACCGTATGGACCACCCCGGGGACTGACTCTTTAGGTTCTGGTGCCGGACATCACAGAACATTCGAAAAACGCATCTTTATTGCCTGTAGAAAGGGTCCCTTTTTATTTAGGATGTTATGTGGTTTTTTTGGGGAGGGTGGGAGGAATTAGGTTTTGTTTTTATATCTTTTTTTTTTTTTTGTTTATTTATTTTAATTGTTTTGGAGTTTTATTTTGTGTGTGTGTGTGTGTGTGGTGTGTTTTTGTTTTTGATTTAGGTTTTGGATTTTAAACGCAAACACGCAAACGCGCACGCACACACACGCACAACTGCAAACACACACACTTATTTACTAAAGGCAAGTGCATTTGGAAGGGCAGTCACTGTAGATCTGAGGGGGACATGCAAGGAAAATAAAAAAACGCATTTTAGCTTGCACATGTGTGGATGATAAAATCAGCAGAGCTTCCCTCATTCAGATCTTCCCCTCAGATCTACAGCGACTGCACTTCCAGGTGCACCTGTAGTGCAAAGTGGATTTCCCTTTAGTAAATCAACCCCTATTATCTGCTATCATGACACTCCTTTAGTATTTAAAGGGTCCATCCTGACAATAGTGATATTACAAGGCCTGGTGGTTTGGTTGAGCAATATGAGGCTGTTATTAGACAGCTCTCCCAGCTATACATCCTGGATGAATTCTATATGATATGAGCTAAGTCAAGCACAGGGATGGTGGGAGCCCCTCATAATGGGCACAGCAGGTGTACAGACCACGGAACTCAGTACAGGGATGGTGGGAACCCCTCATTATGGGCACAGCAGGTGTAGAGACCTTGGAACTCAGCACAGGGATGGTGGGAGCCCCTCATAATGGGCACAGCAGGTGTACAGACCATGGAACTCAGTACAGGGATGGTGGGGGAACCCCTCATTATGGGCACAGCAGGTGTAGAGACCTGGGAACTCAGCACAGGGATGGTGAGAACCCCTCATAATGGGCACAGCAGGTGTACAGACCCGGGAACTCAGCACAGGGATGGTGGGAACCCCTCATAATGGGCACAGCGGGGTGTACAGACCCAGGAACTCAGCACAGGGATGGTGGGAACCCCTCATAATGGGCACAGCAGGTATTCAGACCCAGGAACTCAGCACAGGGATAGTGGAAAAATGTTTAATAATGTCAACATTTTTATTTTCTCTAAGGATATAATTTAACATTCTTTAGTTCCTAGTTGCAAATCGGAGTTGTCGTAGAGAGGTGTCGGTCTTCTTTCTGGGCGTCATATTGGGATGGCGGTCTTCTGCCGCTGTGTACTTGCTCCACCTCCTCTGGGGCCTGGCAGCTACTGCAACCCATCTTTATGAGATCCAGTTGGGCTGACAGCTGGTGATCTCTGTGCCGCCATCTCTCCAGTCTTCTCTGGGCTCCCTGTGACACTCCCGTTCCTCTGGTTGGGGGTCGGACTCGGTTTCCGAGACCCCTCCTTCTCCATGGGAACCTATTTGAAACAAAATAGCCAGATGCAATAAAAACAAGGGATTTAAAGGGACAGTTCACCCAAGAACCAAAATGTCATGGGGAGACAAATCTTGTGGATGTATCCATGTTTTGCAGAAGTGTACTACATTGTTTTTAAATGCCTGACAAACACTTGGAAAAAATAAGATGACACCTATTGGTATACATTTTTTTTTTTTTTTTAATGAATACAACCCTAAGTGCATCTACATTCGTTCTGTGCTAATCAGGCAAAAAAACAAAAACAGGAACAAATATTAAGCTATTTCTTCTGCTAAATGAGTGTTTTTCATTGATTTAAAACAGAATTACTGCATTTGTCAACTAGATGGCGCCAAGAATCATCAGAATATGCTGTGGTACTTGGTGCCATCTAGTGGCCAAATCCTTTTTCGTGATTTAAAATGGAAAATATTGCATGTGGCCACTAGATGTCACTAACAATCATTTCTATGATGCTCAGGGCCATCTACTGGTCAAATGTGGTATTTTCTATTTAAATCAATGAAAAATATTCCGGCAGTGCAGGGAATAGCTTACTAACTTTTTTTATTTTTTATTTTTTTTTTGGCCCTATTCACACAGAACGAATGTGCATGCACTTGAGCCCTAAAGCGCAACATGAATGGTATTTCTATTACAACTGCACATCATCTATTTGGGTGGGGTATCCTTTGGCTTCTTATACAGTATCTCTTGAGGACTCGAGAATTTCCACCCCCACTGCCTCTTATAGGAGTCACAGGTGACCTAGGCACTCCTCCTGGAACTGTTCTTCATTGTCATCAGTATGGACCTCCAGCAAAAGAGTGAACAAGATTGACAGACTCTGTTGAATTTTGTCCTTGTCCTGATGACTAGTGTCACCAAGACAGGAAGCAAAGAGATTCCCCCCCCCCCCCCCCCCCCCCCCCCCCAAGAGGGGACACCAATAAATATCTGACAGGATCTAGAAAAGATTTGGCCAGAGTTCAGCTAGACCTCCTGTCCAGCTGTATTATTATGAATGGATAGTGGGTAGGACAGACCTTTCCGGTGATGGTGGGCCTCAGCCCGTTGGAGGCGCTGATGAGCGGGTCCGAATTCTCCACCCACTGTGTCAGGGCGTTTTGATGCGTCTGCTGAGCGGGAGGTGAGGCTCAGTTTAGAAGGAGGGATCTTCAGGGGCATGTCCCATGTCCCCAGGAACGTTCCCCATGGGCTGGTCTGAAAGAGAGAGAGAGAGAGAGTTCAATATTTATACAGTATATGACCAGAAAATCAGACTGCAAATTTCTCCCCCTGCTGGTAAAAACATTGAGTGCACTCGCTCAACTACTGAAATGTTACTTGTCTGGCTCTTTGTGCTTTTAACCACTTAAGGACCGAGCCTCTTTTTGAGATTTGTTGTTTACAAGTTAAAAACAGTTTTTTTTTCCTAGAAAATTACTCAGAACCCCCAAACATTATACATTTTTTTCCCCTAACACCCCTAGAGAATAAAATGGCGGTCGTTGCAATACTTTTCTGTCACACTGTATTTGCGCAGCGGTCTTACAAGCGCTCTTTTTTTGGAAAAAAATACACTTTTTTGAATAAAAAAAGAGACAACAGTAAAGTTAGGCCAATTTTTTTTTATATTGTGAAAGATAATGTTACATCGAGTAAATTGATACCCAACACGTCACTCTTCAAAATTGCGCCCGCTCGTGGAAACTTTTACCCTTAAAAATCTCCATAGGCGACGTTTACAAAAACTCTACAGGTTGCATGTTTTGAGTCACAGAGGAGGTCTAGGGCTAGAATTATTGCTCTCACTCTACCGATCGCAGTGATACCTCACATGTGCAGTTTGAACACTGTTTTCATATGTGGGCGCTACTCACGTATGCGTTTGCTTTTGCACACGAGCTCGGCAGGATGGGGTGCGTTTAAAAAAAAAAACATTTTTTTTTTCTTATTTATTTTACCTTTTATTTTTTATTTTTACACTGTTTTAAAAAAAAATCAAATTGTGCCACTTTTATTCCTATTACAAGGAATGTAAACATCCCTTGTAATAGAAAAAAAGTATGACAGGACCTCTTATATATGAGATCTGGTGTCAAAAAGACATCACATCTCATATTTACACTAAAATGTAATTAAAAAAAATTGTCATTTAAAAAAAAAAAATACAAAAAAAATGGCCCTTTAAGAGCTATGGGTGGAAGTGACGTTTTGACGTCGCTTCCGCCCAGCAATGGTATGGAGACGGATAGGGGCCATCTTCCCCTCGCTCGTCTCCATACCCAAGAAGGAGAAGGATCCGATCGCCTCCGGCCGCTGCCATCGGCTCCGGTAAGCGGCGGAGGGCACTGGATCGCGGCGGGAGGAGGGGCCGTCTCCCACTGCCGATTTTATTGGAAACCGGACCACCGGCTGAAGAAGAGGATACCGGGGTTATGGCAGCTAGCTGCTGTCATAACGATATCACCCTTCGTAGTTAGGAGGTATATCGGCGTGCGGGCGGCAAGGAAGTGATTAAAGTATAACCGAAGGCCTTTATTTTTTGGTTTTGGATGGAGTGGAGAGGGATTAGCACCAAGGGGTGTACGACCCAGCCCCATGCTCCAGGGGGGGCCCTATCTAATGAGGAGCGGCTGCATACAGAGGAACTGGTCTCTCCATTTTCTTCCTGCAGCTGCTGAATGCCTGCTGGAGGGAGAGGAGGAGAAGCGGGAGGCAGAGGAGGAGAAGTGGGAAAGGAGGAGAAGTGGGCATGGAGAGGAGGAGAAGCGGGCGGGAGAGGAGAAGTGGGCATGGAGAGGAGGAGAAGCGGGGAGGGAGAGGAGGAGAAGTAGGAGAGGAGGAGAAGCGGGCATGGAGAGGAGGAGAAGTGGGAGAGGAGGAGAAGCAGGCATGGAGAGGAGGAGAAGTGGGAGAGGGAGGAGAAGCGGGCGGAGAAGCGGGCGGGGAGGAGAAGCAGGAGGGAGAGGAGGAGAAGAGGCGGGAGAGGAGACGCGGGCATAGAGAGGAGGAGAAGCAGGCATGGAGAGAAGGAGAAGCGGGAGGGAGAGGAAGAGAAGCGGGCATAGAGAGGAGGAGAAACAGCATGGAGAGGAGGAGAAGCAGGCATAGAGAGGAGGAGAAGCGAGAGGGAGAGGAGGAGAAGCGGGTATAGAGAGGAGGAGAATCAGGCATGGGGAGGAGGAGAATCTGGCATGGGGAGGAAGAGAAGCGGGCATGGAGAGGAGGAGAAGTGGCATGGAGAAGAGGGAGAGGAGAAGAAGCGGGCATAGAGAGGAGGAGAAGCGGGAGGGAGAGGAGAAGAATTGGGCATGGAGAGGAGGAGAAGCGGGAGGGAGAGGAGGAGAATTGGGCATGGGGAGGAGGAGAAGCGGCATAGAGAGTAGGAGAGAGCGGGGAGGGAGAGAAGGAGAAGCGGGCATGGAGAGGAGGAGAAGCGGGAGGGAGAGGAGGAAAAGCGGGAGGGAGAGAAGGAGAAGCAAGCATGGAGAGGAGGAGAAGCGGGCATGGAGAGATCGATTCCCTTCCCGCTGGTTGCTGCGGGGGGATGCTGTCAGGATGGAGAGTGGGGAAGGGGCCGGTAAATATGTAATTTACCAGACCCTTCCTTGTCTGAATGGACACAAGTAATCGGTACGGATTGCTCCTGTGTCCATTCATAATTAAGGCATAGAAAACAGTGTTTCCTGTGCTTCAGTTTGTGAATTAAGGGGAAGCCTCTGTACAGAGCTATTGCTGTCCATTCATTCTGTGCAACTGAGGCTGCAGAGATTGAGGGCTGTGTCCTCAGTCTCCTTTCTTTGTCTCAAAGGTTGGAACATCTGTTTAGACCCCTGATATCTCACCAAATCCAAAAAAAAAGGCAAAAAAAAAAATTGTAATATTTCAAAGTTAAATTGTAAAAAAACACTGCCCCCCCCCCCCCCCCAAAAAAAAGAAAGCAATGTAAAAAAAAAAATTAAATAACAGAAAAATATAAAATTCTAAAAAAAAAAAAAATAATAATTAAAAAAACGGGGCTCCTAAATTTTTTTTTATAATAATAAAACATAATATTGTAAAAAAAAATAAAAAATCGAATTATAAAATAAAATTACCAGAACTACTAGGGTCACAAAGGTGGCACTTGCGACGGGGCCTGGGCTCGGAGGGAAGGGCCTCCAGCCAGAGGTCGGGGGGGGGCCCTGCATGGTCTCTTGCACCAGGGCTGTAAAGGTTCTAGTTACGCCACTAATTAGCACCCCTGTCAGGTTTCTATTGCTGTCCGTGTCTCCGTTGGAGAGATTCACCCTCTCTGTCTTCACCTTGACCCTCCCCGTCTTGTTTACCGCTATCATCAAAAGCAAAAAAAAAAATCCCAAATTTTCGGTTATCACCACAACAAGAAGTGAGGGGACACTCGGGGATTCCTTCACTTTGCAGGGATTTCCTCTCACACTCACTTCCTGTTGTGGCTGTGACACAGGAAGTGAAGGGAAATCTTCCCAATGGGACACGGATGAAAAGAGAAACTCTCCATTCACACCCCGTTCACACTTGGACGATTTGGAATTGTGGGCAGAATTGGGGCAATTCTGCCCTCGGGTTCCAAACCGTGCTAAAATCGCAACAGAATGTGTGACATGCATTATAGATATTCTACAAACTTTTGGCCATACAGAGTAACATATCTATTAAGTACGTTGGGGCCCATTTGCACCATTACTGCGATATTACACACAATGACAATCACATGATTTAGTCTATGTTCCCACTAAAGCGACTCCATCGTTGCGTGATTTAGCCCTTATTCACAAAGGTGCGATCTGTCATGTGATTTGACAGTTCCAAATCGCATGACAAGTCACACCCCATTGACGGCAAACGGAATTGTTCAAATCGCCGTAAATCATGTCACAGCGACTTTAAAATGGTTCCTGCGCTACTTTTTTTTTTTTTTTACATAGACTTCTGTTAAAGTCACAAGCCGCAATGAAATCGGAGGTGGAAATCACACTGATCTGCGGCTTTGAAAGTTGCGCGATTTCAAAGCCGCACCGTTGTAAAAAAAGGGCTTAGAGTGCGAGTTTGATCAGACTTTACACTCTCTTGATCAAAGTCGCATTAAAAGTTGCATTCAAGAAGCGCAGGCACCTTTTCAAAGTTGCTGCAGCTAAGTCGCACTAATGTAAATGGGTGCCATTGAAATCAATGGGCTATGACTTGTCTTGCAGCTTTACGTGTCCAAAGTCGCATGACAAGTCGCACCAGTGGGAACAGAGCCTTAGGGTCCTTTGTGGTGTGTTGGGCAGCCCGTTCAAAGTATTAGGCTGCCCCAAAGCAACACACGTTAACACACAACGCAGCACACGATAACGTACACCCAGGTGACCAGGCTGGTGTGTTTCTGTACACACTGAATGGGACTTTTAAATCGTGCGACTTCACTTCAAGTTGTACAATTTCGAAGCCGCAGGTCAGGTGGGACATGGCTGGCATCTGTGCGACTTCATGCACTTATGTCTATGCAAGTCACGCCCAAAGCCACTAGGCGATTTGACAAGTCCAAATTGCACATCAAGTCCCATCCTATTGTCAGCAATGGAACCGTTCAAATCGGTGCAACACTGATTAAAAAGAAAAAGGTTCCTGCACTATTTTTTTTTGCGATTTCAGGTGCGACTTGCATAGACATCTGTGTGTGAGGTCACGTAGATTTCAGGTCAAGACGCACCAGAAATCGCACTGACTTGTGGCTTTAAAATCGTGCAACTTCAAGTGGAACGGGGTGAAAATCACAAAAAATAGTGCAGGAACTTTTTTTTAAATTGGAGCAGCACCACTAAATCAGATTTGCACTGATTTGAACAGTTCCATTGCTGATGATAGGGGGCGACTTGTCATGCGTTTTGTACCTGTCAAGTCGCATGAGTAGTCGCACCGGTTAGTTTATTCCACCACCTGTGAAGGCTATTATAAAGGGGGTCACACTTTTTATTTTAGGAGGAGAGGAACGCCCCAAAGTAGGCGGGTCACTTTTTGGGGGAAGGTCTCAGTTGAGGTGACCTCTGTCATGGTTACTTTTTGGGGGGAAGGTCTCAGTTGAGGTGACCTCTGTCATGGTCACTTTTCAGGGGAAGGTCTCGGTTGAGGTGATCTCTGTCATGGTCACTTTTCAGGGGAAGGTCTCAGTTGAGTTGACCTCTGTCATGGTCACTTTTCAGGGGAAGGTCTCAGTTGAGGTGATCTCTGTCATGGTCACTTTTCGGTGAAAGGTCTCAGTTGAGGTGACCTCTGTCATGGTCACTTTTCAGGGGAAGGTCTCAGTTGAGGTGACCTCTGCACGGTCACTTTTCAGGGGAAGGTCTCAGCTCAGGTGACCTCTGTCATGGCCAGTTTTCAGGAGAAGGTCTCAGTTCATTTGACCTCTGTCATGGTCACTTTTCAGGAGAAGGTCTCAGTTGAGGTGACCTCTGTCATGGTCACTTTTCGGGAGAAGGTCTCAGTTGAGGTGACCTCTGTCATGGTCACTTTTCGAGGGAAGGATGCAGTTGAAGTGACCTCTGTCATGGTCACTTTTCGAGGGAAGGTTGCAGTTGACGTTATCTCTGTCACGGTCACTTTTTAGGGGAAGGTCTCAGTTCAGGTGACCTCTGTCATGGCCAGTTTTCAGGAGAAGGTCTCAGTTCATTTGACCTCTGTCATGGTCACTTTTCAGGAGAAGGTCTCAGTTGAGGTGACCTCTGTCATGGTCACTTTTCGGGAGAAGGTCTCAGTTGAGGTGACCTCTGTCATGGTCACTTTTCGAGGGAAGGTTGCAGTTGACGTTATCTCTGTCATGGTCACTTTTCGGGAGAAGTTCTCAGTTGAGGTGACCTGTGTCATGCTCACTTTTCGGGAGAAGTTGTCAGTTGAGGTGACCTGTGTCATGGTCATTTTTTGGGGCAAGGTCTCCGTTTAGGTGACCTCTGTCATCACTTTTCGGGAAAAGGTCTCAGTTGAGGTGACCTCTGTCATGGTCACTTTTTGAGGGAAGGTTGCAGTTGAGGTTACTTCTGTCATGGTCACTTTTCAGGGTAACTTCTCAATTGAAATGACCTCTGTCATGGTCACTTTTCAGGAGAAGATTTCAGTTGAGGTTACCTCTGTCATGGTCACTTTTCGGGGGAAGTTCTCAGTTGAGATGACTTCTGTCATGGTCACTTTTCGGGGGAAGGTCTCAGTTAAGGTGACCTCTATCATGATCACTTTTCAGGAGAAGGTCTCAGTTCAGGTAACATCTGTCATGGCCACTTTTCGGGGGAAGGTCTCAGTTTAGGTTACCTCTGTCATGGTCACTTTTCGGGGGAAGTTCTCAGTTGAGATGACCTCTGTCATGGTCACTTTTTGGGGGAAGTTCTCAGTTGAGGTGACTTCTGTCATGATAATTTTTCAGGAGAAGGTCTCAGTTCAGGTGACATCTGTCATGGTCACTTTTCAGGGGAAGTTCTCAGTTGAGGTGACTTCTGTCATGGTCATTTTCAGGGGAAGGTCTCAGTTGAGGTTACCTCTGTCATGGTCATTTTTCGGGGGAAGTTCTCAGTTGAGTTGACCTTTGTCATGGTCACTTTTTGGGAGAAGATCTCAGTTCAGGTGACCTCTGACGGATCTAGGAAGATTACCTTGGCCCTGGGTACTCCGGAAAGCAGATGACCTCTGTCATTGGCGATAAACTGAGTGAAGCCTTCATGGGTGGAAGGACGCTGAAAGAGACACATGACGTCAACAAAAGACGCAACAATCAAAATAAAAGATCAAGAGCAAACAAAAAAAATCTTTCCAGCAAATATCTTTTTAGTCTTCACTTCAGGACATCCACCTGTACAACCATATTTAGCTTGTCCTTCCATACACTGCCATTCCCTGTCATCTGATTCTGAGCAATGAGCGGAGCTGAGACCACCAAGCTTGCCTTTTTTTTTACCAGCAAATTAATTTTTTTTTAAAAATAACATGTATATCCTTTAAATTTTAGTTCTCGTAGTGTCACGTTGAGAATAAATAAAGTTTTTTTTCATTAAAAATTTGCCTTTTTTTTTTTTTTGTCAGAGAAGAAAAAATAATTTTATTTCTTCCGCTTGTTACAGATTTGGAACAACTTTATTTTAATGCTTCGCCTTCACATAACAGGCCTGGTAAGACTGTGGGGAGAGCAGCGCCCTCTGCTGTCCTAGGTGCGGTAACACCGCCAATGTATTACAGTGATATATAAAGCTGGTGGTGCTCCATAGCAGTGGTTATAATTAAATGCCCTTTATTAAAGTTTGTGTAGTACAGCCATGTAATAAAGAGGACCTGTCATCAGATTTGAGGGATGTGTCAGTGTAATACAAACAGGTGTGTCCCACAAATCTGTGTCCCCTGCACATTGTCTTGTAATAAGCAGTGCAAGCAGTTCAATGTTCTGCTCCACCTTTATATAATATATCTGTGTCTATAATTGTTCTGTAGTATGCTGACATCTAGTGGCGGTTTTGAATCACTACAACTAGTGTTATTTTGGTTTCTCCCTCTGTTCTTGGGCTTGGTGCTAGATTATTTTGCACCAGCTACTTGCAAGCAACCCCCCCCTACGCGCACAAAAAGAAAAGCTTAACTTAATTTTTTTTAATCAAAAAGAGTAGAAAATAAAACAACAAATCATGAAACTACTAAATTTCTCCAGCTAATATCAGCCAATCCTGCAGCGTGCAGAACGTCGGCGCAGCGTATGGGAACATTGGCGGCAGTGGGAAGTAGGCCCGGGAAGCAGCCAGCAGGAGAGCAGAGGAGGGAAGCCAGCAGAGCTGCAGGGAGGACGAAGGGGGCTGGGAGAGAGGAAACAGGGGGGCCAGAGGAGAGGAAACAGGAGGGTTGAGGAGAAGAAACAGGGGGGCCAGAGGAGTGGAAGCAGGGGGGGCGGAAGAGAGGTAACAAGGGGCCGGGGGAGAGGAAACAGGAGAGCCGGGCAGGGGAAACATGGGGGGTGGGGGAGAGGAAACGGGGGCCGGGAGAGAGGAAACAGGGGGGCCGGGAGAGAGAAAACAGGGTCTGGGAGAGAGGAAACAGGGGGGCCAAGAGAGAGGAAACAGAGGGGCCGGAAGAGAGAAAACAGGGGCCGGGAGAGAGGAAACAGGGGGGCAGGGAGAGAGAAAACAGGAGCCGGGAGAGAGGAAACAGGGGGGCAGGGAGAGAGAAAACAGGGGTCGGGAGAGAGGAAACAGGGTCTGTGAGAGAGGAAACGGGGGGGGGGGCGGGAGAGAGGAACCTAGAGGGCGGGAGAGAGGAAACGGGGGGGCCGGGAGAGAGGAAACGGGGGGGCCGGGAGAGAGGAAACAGGAGAGTCGGGAGAGAGGAAACAGGGGGGCCGGGAGAGAGAAAACGGGCCGGGAGAGAGGAAACAGGGGGGCAGGGAGAGAGAAAACAGGGGGGCAGGGAGAGAGAAAACAGGAGCCGGGAGAGAGGAAACAGGGAGGCAGGGAGAGAGAAAACAGGGGCCGGGAGAGAGGAAACAGGGGCCGGGAGAGAGGAAACAGGGAGGCGGGAGAGAGGAAACAGGGGGGCAGGGAGAGAGAAAACAGGGGCCGGGAGAGAGAAAACAGGGGCCGGGAGAGAGGAAACAGGGGGGCAGGGAGAGAGAAAACAGGGGGGCAGGGAGACAGAAAACAGGGAGGCGGGAGGGCCGGGAGAGAGGAAACAGGGGGGCCGGGAGAGAGAAAACAGGGGCCGAGAGAGAGGAAATAGAGGGGCCGGGAGAGAGGAAACAGGGGGGGCCGGGAGAGAGGAAACAGGGGAGCCGGGAGAGAGGAAACAGGGGGGCTGGGAGAGGGGAAACGGGGGGCCGGGAGAGGGAAAACGGGGGCCAGAGGAGAGGAAACAGGGGGGCTGGGGGAGAAGAAACGGGGGGGGTCAGAGGAGAGGAAACAGGGAGACCGGGGGAGAGGAAACAGGGGGGCCGGGAGAGAGGAAACAGGGGGGCCAGAGGAGAGGAAATAGGAGGGCTGGGGAAGAATAAACAGGGTGGTCAGAGGAGTGGAAACAGGGGGGCCGGGAGAGAGGAAACAAGGGGGCCGGGGGGAACAGGGGGCCAGGAGAGAGGAAACGGGGCTGGGAGAGGGATAACAGGGGCCGGGAGAGAGGAAACAGGGGGGCCAGGAGAGAGGAAACAGGGGGGCCAGGAGAGAGGAAACAAGGGGGGCGGGGGGAACAGGGGGCCAGGAGAGAGGAAACGGGGCTGGGAGAGGGATAACAGGGGCTGGGAGAGAGGAAACAGGGGGGCCGGGAGAGAGGAAACGGGGGCCGGGAAAGAGGAAACAGGGGGGCTGGGAGAGAGAAAACAGGAGGGCCGGGAGAGAGAAAACAGGGTCTGGGAGAGAAGATACAGGGGGACATGAGAGAGAAAACAGGGGCTGTGAGAGAGGAAACGGGGGGGGCAGAGAGAGGAAACCTGGAGGGTGGGAGAGAGAAAACAGGGTCCGGGAGAGTGGAAACAGGGGGGCCGGGAGAGAGAAAACGGACCGGGAGAGAGGAAACAGGGGGGCAGGGAGAGAGAAAACAGGGTCTGGGAGAGAGGAAACGGGGGCCAAGAGAGAGGGAACAGGGGGTCAGGGAGAGAGAAAACAGGGGGTCAGGGAGAGAGAAAACAAGGGGCGGGAGAGAGGAAACAGGGGGGCCGGGAGAGGGAAAACAGGGGCAGAGAGAGAGGAAATAGGGGGGCAGGGAGAGAGAAAACAGGGGCTGGGAGAGAGAAAACAGGTGGGCCGGGAGAGAGAAAACAGGGGCCGAGAGAAAGGAAATAGGAAACGGGGGCCAAGAGAGAGGAAACGGGCCGGGAGAGAGGAAACAGGGGGGCAGGGAGAGAGAAAACAAGGGGCGGGAGAGAGGAAACAGGGGGGCAGGGAGAGAGAAAACAGGGAGGCGGGAGAGAGGAAACAGGGGGGTAGGGAGAGAGAAAACAGGGGCCGGGAGAGAGGAAACAGGGGGTAGGGAGAGAGAAAACAGGGAGGCGGGAGAGAGGAAACGGGGGGCTGGAAGAGGGAAAACAGGGGCAGAGAGAGAGGAAATAGGGGGGCAGGGAGAGAGAAAACAGGGGCTGGGAGAGAGGAAACAGGGGCTGAGAGAGAGGAAATAGGGGGCCGGGAGAGAGGAAACAGGGGCTGAGAGAGAGGAAATAGGGGGGCCGGGAGAGAGGAAACGGGGGGGGGGGGCGGGAGAGAGGAAACAGGGAGGCGGGAGAGAGGAAACAGGGAGGCAGGAGAGAGAAAACAGGGGGGCCGGGAGAGAGGAAACAGGGGGGCCGGGAGAGAGAAAACAGGGGCTGGGAGAGAGAAAACAGGGGGGCCGGGAGAGAGGAAACAGGGGGGCTGGGAGAGAGAAAACAGGGGCTAAGAGAGAGGAAAGAGGAAACAGGGGGGCCAAGAGAGAGGAAACGGGCCGGGAGAGAGGAAACAGGGGGGCAGGGAGAGAGAAAACAAGGGGCGGGAGAGAGGAAACAGGGGGGCAGGGAGAGAGAAAACAGGGAGGCGGGAGAGAGGAAACGGGGGTAGGGAGAGAGAAAACAGGGGCCGGGAGAGAGGAAACAGGGGGGCCGGGAGAGAGAAAACAGGGGCCGAGAGAGAGGAAATAGGAAACAGGGGGGCCAAGAGAGAGGAAACGGGCCGGGAGAGAGGAAACAGGGGGGCAGGGAGAGAGATAACAAGAGGCGGGAGAGAGGAAACAGGGGGGCAGGGAGAGAGAAAACAGGGAGGCGGGAGAGAGGAAACAGGGTGGTAGGGAGAGAGAAAACAGGGGCCGGGAGAGAGGAAACAGGGGGTAGGGAGAGAGAAAACAGAGAGGCGGGAGAAAGGAAACAGGGGGGCAGGGAGAGAGAAAACGGGGGGCCGGGAGAGGGAAAACGGGGGCCAGAGGAGAGGAAACAGGGGGGGCTGGGGGAGAAGAAACGGGGGGGGGGGTCAGAAGAGAGGAAACAGGGAGGCCGGGGGAGAGGAAACAGGAGGGCCAGAGGAGAGAAAACGGGGGGGGCTGGGGGAGAATAAACAGGGGGGCCAGAGGAGAGGAAATAGGAGGGCTGGAGAGAAGAAAGAGGGGGGCCGGGAGAGAGGAAACAAGGGGTCGGGGGAGAGGAAACAGGAGGGCCGGAGGAGAGGGAACAGGGGGCCAGGAGAGAGGAAACAGCGGGGGCTGGGAGAGAGGAAACGGGGCTGGGAGAGGGATAACAGGGGCCGGGAGAGAGGAAACAGGGGGGCCGGGAGAGAGGAAACGGGGGCCGGGAAAGAGGAAACAGGGGGGCTGGGAGAGAGAAAACAGGAGGGCCGGGAGAGCGGAAACAGGGGGGCCGGGAGAGAGAAAACAGGGTCTGGGAGAGAGAAAACAGGGGGCCGGGAGAGAGAAAACAGGGGCCGGGAGAGAGGAAACAGGGGGGCCGGGAGAGAGAAAACAAGGGCCGGGAGAGAGGAAACGGGGAGGCGGGAGAGAGAAAATAGGGGGGCCGGGAGAGGGAAAACGGGGGCCAGAGGAGAGGAAACAGGGGGGCTGGGGGAGAAGAAACAGGAGGGTGGGGGAGAGGAAACAGGGGGGCCGGGAGAGAAGAAACAGGGGGGCTGTTAGAGGGAAAACAGGCCGGGAGAGAGGAAACAGGGGGGCCAAGAGAGAGGAAACGGGCCGGGAGAGAGGAAACAGGGGAGCAGGGAGAGAGATAACAAGAGGCGGGAGAGAGGAAACAGGGGGGCAGGGAGAGAGAAAACAGGGAGGCGGGAGAGAGGAAACAGGGTGGTAGGGAGAGAGAAAACAGGGGCCGGGAGAGAGGAAACAGGGGGTAGGGAGAGAGAAAACAGGGAGGCGGGAGAAAGGAAACAGGGGGGCAGGGAGAGAGAAAACAGGGGCTGAGAGAGAAGAAACAGAGGGGCAGGGAGAGAGGAAACAGGGGCCGGGAGAGAGGAAACAGGGGGGCCGGGAGAGAGGAAACAGGGGGTAGGGAGAGAGAAAACAGGGAGGCGGGAGAGAGAAAACAGGGGGGCCGGGAGAGAGGAAACAGGGGGGCCGGGAGAGAGAAAACAGGGGCCGAGAGAGTGGAAATAGGGGGGCCGGGAGAGAGGAAACAGGGGGGGCCGGGAGAGAGGAAACAGGGGAGCCGGGAGAGAGGAAACAGGGGGGCTGGGAGAGGGGAAACGGGGGGCCGGGAGAGGGAAAACGGGGGCCAGAGGAGAGGAAACAGGGGGGCTGGGGGAGAAGAAATGGGGGGAGTCAGAGAAGAGGAAACAGGGAGGCCGGGGGAGAGGAAACAGGAGGGCCAGAGGCGAGAAAACAGGGGGGGGCTGGGGGAGAATAAACAGGGGGGCCAGAGGAGAGGAAATAGGAGGGCTGGAGAGAAGAAAGAGGGGGGCCGGGAGAGAGGAAACAAGGGGTCGGGGGAGAGGAAACAGGAGGGCCGGAGGAGAGGTAACAGGGGGGGCCGGGGGGAACAGGGGGCCAGGAGAGAGGAAACAGCGGGGGCTGGGAGAGAGGAAATGGGGCTGGGAGAGGGATAACAGGGGCCGGGAGAGAGGAAACAGGGGGGCCGGGAGAGAGGAAACGGGGGCCGGGAAAGAGGAAACAGGGGGGCTGGGAAAGAGGAAACAGGGGGGCTGGGAGAGAGAAAACAGGAGGGTCGGGAGAGCGGAAACAGGGGGGCCGGGAGAGAGAAAACAGGGTCTGGGAGAGAGAAAACAGGGGGCCGGGAGAGAGAAAACAGGGGCCGGGAGAGAGGAAACAGGGGGGCCGGGAGAGAGAAAACAAGGGC
Source organism: Aquarana catesbeiana (assembly GCF_042186555.1). Classification (NCBI taxonomy): domain Eukaryota; kingdom Metazoa; phylum Chordata; class Amphibia; order Anura; family Ranidae; genus Aquarana; species Aquarana catesbeiana. The sequence goes on from NC_133336.1 coordinate 228,808,073, forward strand.
CGGGAGAGAGGAAACGGGGAGGCGGGAGAGAGAAAATAGGGGGGCCGGGAGAGGGAAAACGGGGGCCAGAGGAGAGGAAACAGGGGGGCTGGGGTTGAAGAAACAGGAGGGTGGGGGAGAGGAAACAGGGGGGCCGGGAGAGAGGAAACAGGGGGGCCGGGAGAGAGAAAACAGGGTCTGGGAGAGAGAAAACAGGGGGCCGGGAGAGAGAAAACAGGGGCCGGGAGAGAGGAAACAGGGGGGCCGGGAGAGAGAAAACAGGGTCTGGGAGAGAGAAAACAGGGGGCCGGGAGAGAGAAAACAGGGGCCGGGAGAGAGGAAACAGGGGGGCCGGGAGAGAGAAAACAAGGGCCGGGAGAGAGGAAACGGGGAGGCGGGAGAGAGAAAATAGGGGGGCCGGGAGAGGGAAAACGGGGGCCAGAGGAGAGGAAACAGGGGGGCTGGGGTTGAAGAAACAGGAGGGTGGGGGAGAGGAAACAGGGGGGCCGGGAGAGAGGAAACAGGGGGGCTGGTAGAGGGAAAACAGGCCAGGAGAGAGGAAACAGGGGGGCCAGAGGAGAGGAAACAGGGGGGGGGGGGCTGGGGGAGAATAAACAGGGGGGACAGATGAGAGGAAATAGGAGGGCTGGAGAGAAGAAACAGGGGGGTCAGAGGAGTGGAAACAGGGGGGCCGGGAGAGAGGAAACAAGGGGTCGGGGGAGAGGAAACAGGAGGGCCAGAGGAGAGGAAACAGGGGGGCTGGTAGAGGGAAAACAGGCCGGGAGAGAGGAAACAGGGGGGCCAGAGGAGAGGAAACAGGGGGGGGGGCTGGGGGAGAATAAACAGGGGGGCCAGATGAGAGGAAATAGGAGGGCTGGAGAGAAGAAACAGGGGGGTCAGAGGAGTGGAAACAGGTGGGCCGGGAGAGAGGAAACAAGGGGCTGGGAGAGAGGAAACAGGGGGGCAGGGAGAGAGAAAACAAGGGGCGGGAGAGAGGAAACAGGGGGGCCGGGAGAGAGGAAACAGGGGGGCTGGGAGAGGGGAAACAGGGGGGACTGGGAGAGGGAAAACGGGGGCCAGAAGAAAGGAAACAGGGGGGCTGGGGGAGAAGAAACAGGGGGGTCAGAGGACAGGAAGCAGGGAGGCCGGGGGAGAGGAAACAGGAGGGTGGGGGAGAGGAAACAGGGGCCGGGACAGAGGAAACAGGGGGGGCCAGGAGAGAGGAAACAGGGGCCAGGATAGAGGAAACAGGGGAGCCGGGAGAGAGGAAAAAGGAGGGCTGGGAGAGGGGAAACAGGGGGGGGGGTGAGAGAGGGAAAACGGGGGCCAGAAGAGAGGAAACAGGGGGGCTGAGGAAAAAGAAACAGGAGGGTGGGGGAGAGGAAACAGGGGGGCTGGTAGAGGGAAAACAGGCCAGGAGAGAGGAAACAGGGGGGCCAGAGGAGAGGAAACAGGGGGGGGGGCTGGGGGAGAATAAACAGGGGGGCAAGAGGAGAGGAAATAGGAGGGCTGGGGAGAAGAAACAGGGGGGTCAGAGGAGTGGAAACAGGGGGGCCGGGAGAGAGGAAACAGGTGGGCTGGAGGAGAGGAAACAGGGGGGCCGGGGGGAATAGGGGGCCAGGAAAGAGGAAACAGGGGGGCTGGGAGAGAGGAAACGGGGCTGGGAGAGGGATAACAGGGGCCGGGAGAGAGGAAACGGGGGGGCTGGGAGAGGGGAAACAGGGGGGCCGGGGGGGGGACAGGGGGCCAGGAGAGAGGAAACGGGGGGGCTGGGAGAGGGAAAACGGGAGGGCTGAGGGAGAGGAAACAGGGGGGCCGGGGGGGGGGGACAGAGGGCCAGGAGAGAGGAAACAGGGGGGGCTGGGGAGAAGAAATGCAGGCTGAGGCCCTGAATGCTAGTTAGACCCTTAATAGGCAGACCCTCGCTAATTTTTCCGTGTTCCCTCAATCAGTATTAGTACTTTGCAGAGACAGGACATAGTACAGCTTGGAAAACTGGAAAAACACCCTCTGTACTCATATAATCTGTATAAACACGTCTGTGTCTTATTGAAGAGTGCAGCTGCCTGTGGATGGTGTCAAGTCAGCAGGTGAGCATACTGTCCGGATAGACCGGGTCTATGGAGGTGTGCCAGTATATATATACTGTATATAGGAAATTAGAGATAAGTCGGAGGGGGTGTTACCTGTTTGTAGAGTTTCGGGACGGTCCAGTTCTGCAGCTGCTGGGGGTTGAACCCACTGTCATACTACAAACAGGAAACAATTGTTATTTATGAATTATTTTAGGCCCCTTTAGTTCAATGTGCGTTGGGGTGCATTTTTTGTAGCGTTAGGTGAGTGCGTTTGTTGTGCGTTTTCTTTGTGAGTTGACATGCGTTGCTCTTAAAGCAGCCCATTGAAAATAAACACCCTGAAAATCTCATTGACGCACCACACTTTTTTATTTATTTTTTTACGCAGCGCCCTGCTCCCTTAGTGTGTTGGGGGGGGGGGCGGCATTTAAAATGATTGGCGCTTCAAAGCATCAACGCCTGCGCCATGCATCGCCTTATGTTGAGGGAACGCCCCCCCAAAATGCGTTGATGTAAATCGGTCCCGTGCATGCCGTACCGGAGAACGCGCCCGCGTGCACGCGCTGCGTATTTTGGTAGGGGGCGCAGCGTGCATTGCAGTGGCGGCCCGTAATGCAGGGCGCCCCCCCTAATCTATGTGCCTGGCCCCTAATCTACATGTGGGGCACCGGACCCATGGATTCCAATGGGTTTTTTTTTTTCTAAAACACATGATTACAGCCTGAGGCTCTAATTGGCTTAAAAAAAGGGTGGGCTCGGGGCGCAGAGTACTGTGCCCCGAGCCCACGCACTGGTGTGACAATAGCGAATGAATGTACACTAAACATGTGCAATTCCTTTCGTTCCAAATTCGTTTTTTTAACGAATTTCGACAAATTTGTTCATTCGGAAATATCCCAATGAATGAAAACCCGTTTGGTGAATTTTTACGAATATTTGGAAATATGAATATTCGAAAATCCCGGAAATTCAGAAATTCTAAAATCCGAAAATAAGAATGAAAATCCAATCGAATTTCGTTCTGATTTTTTTTTTTTTGCGTTATTTTCGGTTTAGTTTAAATTTGATACTAATCTAATTCAGATAAATCCGAATAACGAAAAATTTGTCTGAATTTTAATTTGGAACAGAACGAACCGCACACATCTGGCGTGTTTGGCATGCGGAGAAGCACATAATTGGCTCGCTGTCCTTTGGGGTCGCTGTTAACCGCGGACGCAGCACGCATTTCATGAATGTGGCTCATGTAGCTTTTTGCGCTTTTTTTTTTGTTAACCGCGTGGTTATTGGCTCAGTGCGTTCCGGGCGCCGTTAATCGCAGACGTGGCGCGCGTTTCATAAAACGCGCCCTTCCGCGCGGGCTTAGTAAAATCTCAGGTGTGAACAGGTTCTTAAAAATGGGGCGCAAGTCATTTCCCGGCGTATCGGACGCTCTACCTATAACCTATACAGGCAGATGGATCCTTTAAGGCGATCGTTTCACCGCGGTGGGCCCCCCCCCAATTCCTCGCAGTGATCATTCATGAGCGCCCTTTCACTTTAAATCCCCCTCCCCCAGCCCTGTATGCACCCCCCCCCACATACAGAGCCGATTGTACAGAGGACAGAATCGATCGCTCTACCTGATTGGCACTGTAGTGTGTGGCCATGTTGCTCCCTTCTCCTCTTTCTGTGTACACTCCCGTTACCAGGCAACAGTCACCAGGGGGGGCGGGGCCAGAGCAGCCACTCGCACCTCCCCTCCCACTGCTGCTGATTGGCCCGATGGTGGGATGAATGGGAACCCAATGCTCTGCACCTGGGTGTGGCCATACACGTATCTTCCTCCAATCAGAGATCAGGCTGTACATTGTAACTTTATTGAATGTAACAATAAGGAACAATGTAACCCATACGGCTGAAAAACGCGATCTGATGGCGCCCGCACACAGGAGCGATTTTATATACGATCGCATCGCCGGTTGATTAACCGTCCAGGAGAAAAACAGGTTCAGGAAAAAAGTGTTCGATACACCCAACGATCACATCGATCGGATTTTCTGTTGGATTTCGTGTCGGGATCGACCCAATTTCTTTGCATGTAAAGTCGACGGCGATCGTTCGCAGATCCAATCGCATTAAAGAATCGTTCGATCGGGTTGTTACGCGTATAGCCACCTGATCAGAGGCAATGGATCAGCAAAAACGATCGTTCTGTACTGGGATTGGTTGTCTTGTTTCAAGAAAAATGCGGGGGAAAAAACCTCATTCGATGCGCCGTACGCTTAACGATCGGCTTTTTCGTGATTTTTTTTTTTTTTAACATCTGGATTGATCGGTGAAGGAGCGTTCGATCAGATTGTTAGGTGTGTGGTCTCCTGATCAGAGACAATCGATTAGAAACGAGCGCCGGATCGATTCGTATCGGGATTGGTTGTCCGACGCACAAATACGGAAAGGTCTAAAAGGTCATTCGATGCGCCGTACACTTATTGATCGTGTTGATTGATCGGTGAAGGATCATTCGATGGGATTGTTAGGCGTGTGGCCTCCTAATCAGAGGCGATCGATTAGAAACGATCAATGGATCGATCAGTATTGGGATCGGTTGTCTGACGCGAGAAAAATTTTTAAAAATTTTTTGTCTCATTCGATGTGCCACACACTTATCGATCGTATCCATCTGCTTTCCCGTGATTGGATTTTGCATCCGGATTAATCGGCAGAATAATTTTGCTGTAATCGATCGGTTTGGAGGAAAAAGCGATTGGCGACAGGGGATGTGACTTTCCGATAATCATAGATTTTCTCTGTGAAGAATTGTGTGATCTGATTGTTACTTGTGTGGTCATCTGATCGAGGGGGGGACAACCTGTTAGAAACGATCGTTTAATCGACCTTTATTCTAACACAGGTGGAGATATTTGCTCGGCCAATCAGAAACGATGCCACCGAACGATCGATTGAAGGGGAGGTTGTGCAGTCATACACACCGCAATCTGATTGTACAATCGCTGTCATTCACGATCGGCGTTTTCCGAAACGCGTCACAAAGTACGCGTTTCTCCGCAAACTGGGGAAAAAACGCTCCAAGTTTGCGTCAGAGACGGCGAGTTCCTCTACGCTCTCAGATGTGAACGGGGCCATACGGGGGAGATCAGACTACACACACAGCGATCACAAGAGCTCACACTCTAATCCCCCCCCCATAGAAATGATATAAAAGGTGGGAAGGCCCCAGCGAGATTTGAACTCGCGACCCCTGGTTTACAAGACCAGTGCTCTAACCCCTGAGCTATGGAGCCATCTACAGGTAGGAGACATGAAATCCATCTTCTTATATATACTCGTCATCCACCAGAGGGCGCTCTCACCACTCTGTTCCATATATAGTCAGTGTGATTCTAGTAGTGATCAGATATCATCACATCGGACACGTTGTATCTTTGTATAGAACACGATGAATTACAATGTATCTCTTCTCCATCTCCAGCCAATCACAGCTCAGGGCGGGCACAGAGCGGCGCGCGCAGCCTCTTCCACCCCTCCGTCCAATCCCCGGGCCGGCGCGGTGTATGACGTGTCCCGGCCCCGCCCCTCCTCTCTCTCTTTCTCTCGGCACACAGTGATGGCGGCTCCGGGGACGAGTTCCGGGGCTCCGGTGGTTCTGAACGGTCCGGTGGTGAAGGTGCACCCGGTGGTCCTGGCCTCCATAGTGGACAGCTATGAGCGGAGGAACGAGGGGGCGATCCGGGTGATCGGGACTCTACTGGGTGAGGGGAGATCATTGTCTGATCACGTGTGTGTGGGGGGAGGGGGGCCCTGTACTGATCATATGGGGGGGGGGGGGCACGCTGATCGTATGGGGGGGGGGACACTGATCGTATGGGGGGGGGGACACTGATCGTATGGGGGGGGGGACACTGATCGTATGGGGGGGGGGGACACTGATCGTATGGGGGGGGGACACTGATCGTATGGGGGGGGGCACGCTGATCGTATGGGGGGGGACACTGATCGTATGGGGGGGGGGACACTGATCATATGGGGGGGGGGGACACTGATCGTATGGGGGGGGGGACACTGATCGTATGGGGGGGGACACTGATCATATGGGGGGGGGGGGACACTGATCGTATGGGGGGGGGGACACTGATCGTATGGGGGGGGGACACTGATCGTATGGGGGGGGGACACTGATCGTATGGGGGGGGGACACTGATCATATGGGGGGGGGGACACTGATCGTATGGGGGGGGACACTGATCATATGGGGGGGGACACTGATCATATGGGGGGGGGGACACTGATCATATGGGGGGGGGGAACACTGATCGTATGGGGGGGGGGGACACTGATCATATGGGGGGGGGGAACACTGATCGTATGGGGGGGGGGGACACTGATCGTATGGGGGGGGGGAACACTGATCGTATGGGGGGGGGGGACACTGATCGTATGGGGGGGGGGGACACTGATCGTATGGGGGGGGGGGACACTGATCGTATGGGGGGGGGGGACACTGATCATATGGGGGGGGGGAACACTGATCGTATGGGGGGGGGGACACTGATCGTATGGGGGGGGGGGACACTGATCATATGGGGGGGGGGAACACTGATCGTATGGGGGGGGGGACACTGATCGTATGGGGGGGGGGAACACTGATCGTATGGGGGGGGGGGGACACTGATCGTATGGGGGGGGGGGACACTGATCGTATGGGGGGGGGGACACTGATCATATGGGGGGGGGACACTGATCGTATGGGGGGGGACACTGATCGTATGGGGGGGGGGAACACTGATCATATGGGGGGGGGGAACACTGATCGTATGGGGGGGGGGGAACACTGATCGTATGGGGGGGGGACACTGATCGTATGGGGGGGGACACTGATCGTATGGGGGGGGGACACTGATCGTATGGGGGGGGGGACGCTGATCGTATGGGGGGGGACGCTGATCGTATGGGGGGGGGGAACGCTGATCGTATGGGGGGGGACGCTGATCGTATGGGGGGGGACACTGATCGTATGGGGGGGGACACTGATCGTATGGGGGGGGACACTGATCGTATGGGGGGGGACACTGATCGTATGGGGGGGAACACTGATCGTATGGGGGGGGGGGACACTGATCGTATGGGGGGGGGACACTGATCGTATGGGGGGGGGGACACTGATCGTATGGGGGGGGGGACACTGATCGTATGGGGGGGGGACACACTGATCGTATGGGGGGGGAACACTGATCGTATGGGGGGGGAACACTGATCGTATGGGGGGGGAACGCTGATCGTATGGGGGGGGGGAACGCTGATCGTATGGGGGGGGGGGAACGCTGATCATATGGGGGGGGACGCTGATCGTATGGGGGGGGGGACGCTGATCGTATGGGGGGGGGAACGCTGATCGTATGGGGGGGGACGCTGATCGTATGGGGGGGGGGAACGCTGATCGTATGGGGGGGGAACGCTGATCGTATGGGGGGGGGGAACGCTGATCGTATGGGGGGGGGACGCTGATCGTATGGGGGGGGGGAACGCTGATCGTATGGGGGGGGGGAACGCTGATCGTATGGGGGGGGGGGAACGCTGATCGTATGGGGGGGGACGCTGATCGTATGGGGGGGGGACGCTGATCGTATGGGGGGGGGAACGCTGATCGTATGGGGGGGGGGAACGCTGATCGTATGGGGGGGGACGCTGATCGTATGGGGGGGGGGAACGCTGATCGTATGGGGGGGGAACGCTGATCGTATGGGGGGGGGGAACGCTGATCGTATGGGGGGGGGGGCGCTGATCGTATGGGGGGGGGGAACGCTGATCGTATGGGGGGGGACGCTGATCGTATGGGGGGGGGGGAACGCTGATCGTATGGGGGGGGACGCTGATCGTATGGGGGGGGAACGCTGATCGTATGGGGGGGAACGCTGATCGTATGGGGGGGGGACGCTGATCGTATGGGGGGGGACGCTGATCGTATGGGGGGGGGGGCACGCTGATCGTATGGGGGGGGGCACGCTGATCGTATGGGGGGGGACGCTGATCGTATGGGGGGGGGGGCGCTGATCGTATGGGGGGGGGGGCGCTGATCGTATGGGGGGGGGGGCGCTGATCGTATGGGGGGGGGGGGCGCTGATCGTATGGGGGGGGACGCTGATCGTATGGGGGGGGGCGCTGATCGTATGGGGGGGGGACACGCTGATCGTATGGGGGGGGGACGCTGATCGTATGGGGGGGCAAGATGATCGTATGGGGGGGGACGCTGATCGTATGGGGGGGGGACGCTGATCGTATGGGGGGGACGCTGATCGTATGGGGGGGGCGCTGATCGTATGGGG
>NC_133336.1:228816949-228834814 GCF_042186555.1 Aquarana catesbeiana
TGTCCATCAATGCAGCCTTCCCGTGTCCATCAATGCAGCCTTCCCGTATCCATCAATGCAGCCTTCCCGTATCCATCAATGCAGCCTTCCCGTGTCCATCAATGCAGCCTTCCCGTGTCCATCAATGCAGCCTTCCCGTATCCATCAATGCAGCCTTCCCGTATCCATCAAAGCAGCCTTCCCGTATCCATCAATGCAGCCTTCCCGTGTCCATCAATGCAGCCTTCCCGTGTCCATCAATGCAGCCTTCCCTTGTCCATCAATGCAGCCTTCCCATATCCATCAATGCAGCCTTCCCGTCCCCATCAATGCAACCTTCCTGTATCCATCAAAGCAGCCTTCCCGTATCCATCAATGCAGCCTTCCCATGTCCATCAATGTAGCCCTCCTGTGTCCACCAATGTAGCCTTCCTGTGTCCATCAATGCAGCCTTCCCGTATCCATCAATGCAGCCTTCCCGTGTCCATCAATGCAGCCTTCCCGTGTCCATCAATGCAGCCTTCCCGTATCCATCAATGCAGCCTTCCCGTATCCATCAATGCAGCCTTCCCGTATCCATCAATGCAGCCTTCCCGTGTCCATCAATGCAGCCTTCCCGTGTCCATCAATGCAGCCTTCCCGTATCCATCAATGCAGCCTTCCCGTATCCATCAATGTAGCCCTCCTGTGTCCACCAATGTAGCCTTCCTGTGTCCATCAATGCAGCCTTCCCGTATCCATCAATGCAGCCTTCCCGAGTCCATCAATGCAGCCTTCCCGTGTCCATCAATGCAGCCTTCCCGTGTCCATCAATGCAGCCTTCCCGTATCCATCAATGCAGCCTTCCCGTATCCATCAATGCAGCCTTCCCGTGTCCATCAATGCAGCCTTCCCGTATCCATCAATGTAGCCCTCCCGTGTCCACCAATGTAGCCTTCCCGTGTCCATCAATGCAGCCTTCCCGTATCCATCAATGCAGCCTTCCCGTGTCCATCAATGCAGCCTTCCCGTGTCCATCAATTCAGCCTTCCCGTATCCATCAATGCAGCCTTCCCGTATCCATCAATGCAGCCTTCCCGTCCCCATCAATGCAACCTTCCTGTATCCATCAAAGCAGCCTTCCCGTATCCATCAATGCAGCCTTCCCATGTCCATCAATGTAGCCCTCCTGTGTCCACCAATGTAGCCTTCCTGTGTCCATCAATGCAGCCTTCCCGTATCCATCAATGCAGCCTTCCCGTGTCCATCAATGCAGCCTTCCCGTGTCCATCAATGCAGCCTTCCCGTATCCATCAATGCAGCCTTCCCGTATCCATCAATGCAGCCTTCCCGTGTCCATCAATGCAGCCTTCCCGTGTCCATCAATGCAGCCTTCCCGTATCCATCAATGCAGCCTTCCCGTATCCATCAATGTAGCCCTCCTGTGTCCACCAATGTAGCCTTCCTGTGTCCATCAATGCAGCCTTCCCGTATCCATCAATGCAGCCTTCCCGAGTCCATCAATGCAGCCTTCCCGTGTCCATCAATGCAGCCTTCCCGTGTCCATCAATGCAGCCTTCCCGTATCCATCAATGCAGCCTTCCCGTATCCATCAATGCAGCCTTCCCGTATCCATCAATGCAGCCTTCCCGTATCCATCAATGTAGCCCTCCCGTGTCCACCAATGTAGCCTTCCCGTGTCCATCAATGCAGCCTTCCCGTATCCATCAATGCAGCCTTCCCGTGTCCATCAATGCAGCCTTCCTGTGTCCATCAATTCAGCCTTCCCGTATCCATCAATGCAGCCTTCCCGTATCCATCAATGCAGCCTTCCCGTATCCATCAATGTAGCCCTCCCGTGTCCACCAATGTAGCCTTCCTGTGTCCATCAATTCAGCCTTCCCGTATCCATCAATGCAGCCTTCCCGTATCCATCAATGCAGCCTTCCCGTATCCATCAATGCAGCCTTCCCGTATCCATCAATGCAGCCTTCCCGTATTCATCAATGCAGCCTTCCCTTATCCATCAATGCAGCCTTCCCTTATCCATCAATGCAGCCTTCCCGTGTCCATCAATGCAGCCTTCCTGTGTCCATCAATTCAGCCTTCCCGTATCCATCAATGCAGCCTTCCCGTATCCATCAATGCAGCCTTCCCGTATCCATCAATGCAGCCTTCCCGTATCCATCAATGCAGCCTTCCCGTATCCATCAATGCAGCCTTCCCGTATCCATCAATGCAGCCTTCCCGTATCCATCAATGCAGCCTTCCCGTATCCATCAATGCAGCCTTCCCGTATCCACCAATGCAGCCTTCCCGTATCCATCAATGCAGCCTTCCCGTATCCATCAATGCAGCCTTCCCGTATCCATCAATGTAGCCCTCCCGTGTCCACCAATGTAGCCTTCCTGTGTCCATCAATTCAGCCTTCCCGTATCCATCAATGCAGCCTTCCCGTATCCATCAATGCAGCCTTCCCGTATCCATCAATGCAGCCTTCCCATATCCATCAATGCAGCCTTCCCGTATTCATCAATGCAGCCTTCCCTTATCCATCAATGCAGCCTTCCCTTATCCATCAATGCAGCCTTCCCGTGTCCATCAATGCAGCCTTCCTGTGTCCATCAATTCAGCCTTCCCGTATCCATCAATGCAGCCTTCCCGTATCCATCAATGCAGCCTTCCCGTATCCATCAATGCAGCCTTCCCGTATCCATCAATGCAGCCTTCCCGTATCCATCAATGCAGCCTTCCCGTATCCATCAATACAGCCTTCCCGTATCCATCAATGCAGCCTTCCCGTATCCATCAATGCAGCCTTCCCGTATCCATCAATGCAGCCTTCCCGTATCCACCAATGCAGCCTTCCCGTATCCATCAATGCAGCCTCACCCGTGTCCACCAATGCAGCATACTCGTGTCCATCATGCTACCTAGCCCTATTTGAGGGCTGATATATTATATATATATATATACACACACACACACACACTTATATACACCCAGTATATTGTATACAATAGCTCAGCAGGAAGGATTCACACATCGAATGTGTGGATGGGGGAACAAAACAATCCTGTATGGCCTGCCTTAGTCAGTTCTACACAGGCTGCCTACAAGCATGCAGAGATTGCTGGGAATTGCTTTTAGAAAGAAATATAACATTTTTTTGTAGCAATAAGGAATATTACTTTATAAATGGCCCCCAAAAAAGAGTAAAATGGCCCTAATCCCGATCCTTCCTCTTTGACTTTCTAATTGGCAGTGATCTGGAATTCTGCTTCATGACTTGGCTATAATAAGATGTTGATGGGTTCAGTAGAAATTAATCATTGACTCCTCGTGGAAAACTACAAGAGATGTTATTCTCCGAGGGGGGTCTGGTGCATCGATTAAATGGAATACAAGAGCTTGGAATGTGGGATGGGAGACGGACAAACTTCACTTCCTCCACCAGAGGAGAGCCGGGCTCATAGTCCCCAATCCAGATACTGAAGTCTCTGTCCTAGCGCTGCAATAATATTTAAAGCGGAAGTTTAATCTGCTTTTATTTTGCCTTCCTTGGCTCCCCCTATCAACATGATAATGACAATTCTAAATAAAACCTTTTCTGTTTTATATTACATACACTATATAACCTAAAGTATTGGGACACTTTCCTTTACACACACATGACCTTTAATGGCCTCCCAGTCTTACTCTGTAGGGTTCAATATTGAGTTGGCCCACCCTTTGCAGCTATAACAGCTTCAACTCTTCTGGGAAGGTTGTCCACAAGGTTTAGGAGTGTGTCTATGGGAATGTTTGACCATTCTTCCAGAAGTACATTTGTGAGGTCAGGCACTGATGTTGGATGAGAAGGCCTGGCTCACAGTCTCCGCTCTAATTCATCCCAATGGTGTTCTATCGGGTTGAGGTCAGGACTCTGTGCAGGCCAATCAAGTTCCTCCACCCCAAACTCACTCATCCATGTCTTTATGCACCTTGCTTTGTGCACTGGTGGGCAGTCATGTTGGGACAGGAAGGGGCCGTCCCCAAACTGTTCCCACAAAGTTGGGAGTATGAGATTGTCTAAAATGTCTTGGTGTGCTAAGAGTTTTCTTCACTGGGGGCCAAGCCCAACCCCTCCCCATAATCCCCCCCTCCACCAAATGATTTGGGCCAGTGCACAAGGCAAGGTCCATAAAGACATGGATGAGTGATTTTGGGGTGCAGGAACTTAACTGGCCTGCACAGAGTCCTGACCTCAACCCGATAGAACACCTTTGGGAAGAATTAGAGCGGAGACTGCGAACCAGGCCTTCTCATCCAACATCAGTGTTTGACCTCACAAATGCGCTTCGGGAAGAATGATCAAACATTCCCATAGACACACTCCTAAACCTTGTGGACAGCCTTCCCAAAAGAGGTGAAGCTGTTATAGATGCAAAGGGTGGGCCAACTCCATATTGAACTCTACGGACTAAGACTGGGATGCCAATAAATGTCATGTGTGTGTAAAGGCAGGCGTCCCAATACTTTTGGTGATATAGTGTACCTTATTTCAGACCTGAGTCTCTGCATGTCTCTATGCATTGCAGGCAGATCATGGCTGGTGGGAGGGGCCTATACATAGCTTCCTGAAAACATCACATCACCCGGCCTCAGTACTCCTCTCAGGAGCCCTCAGTCCTCATGCAAGCAGTGGGAGGAGTTATGCAAATATCAAAATGTCTTGACAGGTGGACGTCAGTCTGGAGGAGTGGGCGTTTCCTAGGCAGGCTGTATTTGCATAGGTGACACCCACATTTGATGCTGAGCCTCCATGATGGGAAGAACTGAAATCCAATGAATGAAATGGGCGGGGCCAGGGACAGTCAAATTATCCTTGATGAGTGTGTGTCAGTCTGGAGGATGGGGGGGGGGGGGTTTCTATGTATTTACATAGATAATGTCAACATGTGGTGCTGTAATGGGTGGGGCCAGAACAGTCAGACTGGGGCGGAATGGGCTAGATGATCCTGAATATCCTCCAGCCAGGACATGAGGTTGGGGGCTCTATCTGACTTGTAATGGATGGAGAAAAAGAAGCAGAGGTGCGGGGCTCACTACAAGGAACTTGCATATCCAGGTAGAGTCCGCATACAGGTGCCCAGGATCAAGGTGTCCTCCCACATGGTAGACAAGATAAATGAAGAACGAAAGCCAGTAACTCTGATAAACGTGTTGCAATTTTATTGGGTACATGATAGTGGCATAAAAGGAAAGCTAACGCATTTCGTCTCTCGCCGAAATGCGTTAGTTTGCTTTTATGCCACTATCATGTAGCTAATAAAATTGCAATTTGATGATTACCCGCATAGCGGACAGGCTGTGTCTTCTATAGATCTCTTAAACCTGTTGCTGACCGCCACACGTACATTTACTGCGCAGAATCACGTATGGGTACATGATACTGCACTTCTGGGGCACGCACGCCGCCAGCCACCCGCTTGGACACAGCAGGAGCCAATCATCAGGCCCAGTGGACCCAATGTCTGCTGGGACTCGCCAATCATTCCCGCTGTTCTGTTAGTAGGTAAGGTTGTGATCCTGTGTTTCTGCTAAGCAGGAACACAGATCTTTGCCTTCCCACGATCAAAGCACCTACCCCCCCCCCCTCCACTGTTAGTAAGCACCCCCTAGGCACACATTTAACCCTTTGGTTGCCTTTGCTGTTAACCCCTTCCCTGAAAGTGTCATTAGTACAGTGACAGTGCATATTTTTTTTAGCACTGATCATTGTATTGGTGTCACTGGTCCCTAAAAAGTGTCACTTTGTGTCAGATTTGTCCGCCGCAATGTCGCAGTCCCGCTATAAGTTGCTGATTTCCGCCGTTACTAGTAAAAAAATAAGTAAAAAAATCCATAAATCTATCCTGCAGTTTGTAGACACTATAACTTTTGCGCAAACCAATCAATATACGCTTATTGGGATTTTTTTTTTACCAAAACGATATAGCAGAATACATATTGGCCTAAACTGATGAAGAAATTTGATTTACTAAAGACAAATAGACTGAGCACTTTGCAAGTGCAGTTCCTCCAGAGCTTAGTCAATGAGGTGAATGAAGCTGAATATCCAATCATATGCAAGGAAAAAAAACCAAAACAGCATTTTTACTTGCACATGATTGGATGATAGAAGTCAGCAGAGCCTTCCCTCATTTACTAAGTTCTGGAGGAACTTCACTTGCACAGTCTATTTGTCTTTAGTAAATCCCCCCCATAGGGTCATAGTAGGTCAGTACAGGTGAGGTCTATCCATGTAATTTATCAGGCGGATTGTCTCCACAGAACCAGAATCATCACTAGATTGTCAGCTTCCAGGGTCATCCCAACATGTGATGGAGGATAATACAAGGTGTGCTGAGGAACAGAGCCAGGTTACCACGGAACAATAACACCTCTGTGTGTGTGTGACCTCTGCCACGGCTTGTGTTTATCCATCGCTTCTTAGAAGAACATTGCGGGGGAGGACATTCCCTTTAAGCAGGTGCACCGATTACAGTGAGAGCCCCATCCATGCTGGGGGGGGATTAATGATTACTGAACTCTGCGGGTGAGAGAGACACCGCTGGAGAGGAGAGAGATGGGAAGAGTGGACCAACATAGACAGACAATAAAGATAGATTATAGATATAATAAATAGATAGATAGTAGAAAGATACAAAGAAAGATAGATAGAGATCAAGAGAGGTATATATGAGAAAGAAAGAAAGAAAGAAAGAAAGAAAGAAAGAAAGAAAGAAAGAAAGAAAGAAAGAAAGAAAGAAAGAAAGAAAGAAAGAAAGAAAGAAAGAAAGAAAGAAAGAAAATAAGAAAGAAAGAAAGAAAGAAAATAAGAAAGAAAGAAAATATACAGATAGATATTAAGAGAGGTATATAAGAAAGAAAGATAAAAATTATAGAAAAAAAGAGAGGAAGAAAGAATGAAAGATACATAACAAATAAATAGATAGATAGATAGATTGATAGCAAGAGAGGTATAAAAAGAAAGAAAGAAAGAAAGAAAGAAAGATAGATAGATAGATAGATAGATAGATAGATAGATAGATAGATAGATAGATAGATATCAAGAGAGGTATATAAAAGAAAAAAAGAAAGAAGGAAAAGATAAGAATGATAGAAAGAGATAGAAAGCAAGAGAAGTATATATGAGAAAGAAAGAAAGAAAGAAAGAAAGAAGAAGAAGAAGAAGAAAGGAAAGAAGAAAGAAAGAAAGAAGAAAGAAGAAGAAAGAAGAAGAAAAGAAGGGAAAGAAAGAAAGAAAGAAAGAAAGAAGAAAGAAAGAAAGAAAGAAGAAGAAGAGAGAAAAGAAAGGGAAAAGAAAGAAAGAAAGAAAAGATAAGATGATAGAAAGAAAGAGATAGATAGCAAGAGAAAGTATATATGAGAAAGAAAGAAAGAAAGAAAGAAAATAAGAAAGAAAGAAAATAAGAAAGAAAGAAAATAGACAGATAGATATTAAGAGAGGTATATAAGAAAGAAAGATAAAAATTATAGAAAAAAAGAGAGGAAGAAAGAATGAAAGATACATAACAAATAAATAGATAGATAGATTGATATCAAGAGAGGTATAAAAAGGAAGAAAGAAAGAAAGATAGATAGATAGATAGATAGATAGATAGATAGATAGATAGATAGATAGATAGATAGATAGATAGATAGATAGATAGATAGATAGATAGATATCAAGAGAGGTATATAAAAGAAAAAAAGAAAGAAGGAAAAGATAAGAATGATAGAAAGAGATAGATAGCAAGAGAAGTATATATGAGAAAGAAAGAAAGAAAGAAAGAAAGAAAGAAAGAAAGAAAGAAAGAAAGAAAGAAAGAAAGAAAGAAAGAAAGAAAGAAAGAAAGAAAGAATGAAAGAAAGAAAGAAAGAAAGAAAGAAAGAAAGAAAGAAAGAAAGAAAGAAAGAAAGAAAGAAAGAAAGAAAGAAAGAAAGAAAGAAAGAAAATAGACAGATAGATAGATATCAAGAGAGGTATATGTAAGAAAGAAAGAAAGAAAATAGATAGATAGATTGATATCTTTTGTTCTTATATATACCCCTCTTGATATCGATCTGTCTATTTTCTTTTTTTCTTTCTTTCTTTCTTTCTTTCTTTATTTCACCTCTCATGATATCTATCTGTCTATCTATTTTCTTTCTCTTTCATATATATACCTCTCATGGAAAGAAGATAGACAGATCGATATTAAGAGAGGTATATAAGAAAGAAAGATAAAAATGATAGAAAAAAAGAGAGGAAGAAATAATGAAAGATACATAACAAATAAATAGATAGACAGATAGATAGATTGATATCAAGAGAGGGAAAGAAAGAAAGAAAGAAAGAAAGAAAGAAAGAAAGAAAGAAAGAAAGAAAGAAAGAAAGAAAGAAAGAAAGAAAGAGAAAGAAAGAAAGAAAATAGATAGACAGATCGATATCAAGAGAGGTATATATAAGAAAGAAAGATAAAAATGATAGAAACATAGAGGGGAAGAAAGAAAGAAAGATAGATAACAAATAAATAGATGGACAGAAAGATAGATCGATATCAAGAGAGGTATATGAAAGAAAGAAAGGAAGGAAAGATAAAAATGATAGAAAAAATTAAAAAGATAGAAAGAAAGAAAGAGAAATAAAGAAAGAAAGAAAGAAAGAAAGAAAGAAAGAAAGATAAAAATGATAAAAGAAAGAAAGAAGGAAAAGATGATAGATAGATAAAAAGATATACATCAAGAGAGGTACAGTATATATAAAGTCAAAAAGCATAATAGACGAAAGGAAGTAGATAGATAATAAATACATAGATATAGACCAAGAGAGGTATGTATAGGAGGGAAGGAAGGAAATATGGGATATGGAAAGATCAAGCGAGGTATACATAGATTATACATATAGAAATAAATCTATCTATCAATCGATCTATCTACCATTTATATAACTCTTCCATGTAGTATGTTTCCCTCTCTGGGATGATGGGGGTTGTAGAATTACACAATATGTTGTATGTATTCCATGTGTGGAGTGTTCCTGCCTCCTCGGAGACCCTCAGTGCCGAGTCCTAGATTGTGACCCACATACAGCTCTGTGTCTGGAGAAGGCCTGTTGTGTCTCTTCAGGGACTTTTGTTTTGCCGCCAATCACACATAATCTGATGTATTTTATACACAGACACATCTCACTTCTTCTTATTTCATCCTCACATTGATTTTTCCAGCCTAATAATTTTCTAAAAATATGAACAACGGCTTCACTGATCTAGAAAATATATCGGTGGGCAGGAGAGATGTTCTGCAGATCTCTAGAGGGGTCAGTGATGGGATAATCTGCAGAATATATCAATATGGATGTGTCAGGAGGGGGATGGGATGGAGCGATGTTCTGCAGATCTCTAGAGGGGTCAGTGATGGAATAATCTGCAGAATATATCAATTTGGATGTGTCAGGAGGGGGAGGGGATGGCGCGATGTTCTGCAGATCTGTAGAGAGGTCAGTGATGGAATAATCTGCAGAATGTATCAATATGGATCTGTCAGGAGGGGGATGGGATGGAGCGATGTTCTGCAGATCTCTAGAGGGGTCCGTGATGTGATAATCTGCAGAATATATCAATATGGATCTGTCAGGAGGGGGAGGGGAGGGAGCGATGTTCTGCAGATCTGTAGAGAGGTCAGTGATGGAATAATCTGCAGAATGTATCAATATGGATCTGTCAGGAGGGGGATGGGATGGAGCGATGTTCTGCAGATCTCTAGAGAGGTCAGTGATGGAATAATCTGCAGAATATATCAATATGGATCTGTCAGGAGGGGGAGGGGAGGGAGCGATGATCTGCAGATCTCTAGAGAGGTCAGTGTTGGAATAATCTGGAGAATATATCAATATGGATCTGTCAGGAGGGAGAGGGGAGGGAGCGATGTTCTACAGATGATATTTTCCTATTTATTACTAAAATAACCTGTCTTCACTAGAACACCTAACCTGAGGCTGAGCGACGCGTTTTACCTTGAATAATGAGGACGTGGTGGGTGGAATTCATACAAGACAGTCACTAAATGTCAAAGCAATTTGGGAATTTTCCGATTCCTCGGACTTCTGGGAAAGCGGGTGATTAATGAACGCGCGGCGAGCTCGGACGTTTCCATTGGTGAGCGCTGATTAGAAAGACGGTAATTGCCTCGGAAGATACAGGAAGGATTAATCCGTTCTCTCATTTCCTCTCTTCTTCATTAAGAAATGATTGTCTGCCAATATCTCCTCCGTGTCTGGGAGGTGGCGCACTCACACCGCATGTTCTCATTATTAGGTTCACCTAACCAACGATCTCTATATTATGTCACATGCGTATCTACAATATACAGAGACAGAACTGGAGCTCCGATCAGACACATGACTGTATTTTTCAAATATCATTAGACTCAGCTGAAAATAACTGTCATTTAAAAAAAAACAAAAAAAACAACTATCACTTTGTTAACCACTTCAATACCGGGCACCTTCACCCCCTCCCTGCCCAGGTCAGTCTTCAGCTTTCAGCGCTGTCACACTTTAAATGACAATTGCGCGGTCATCCTACACTGTACCCAGGTGACATTTATTCACACAAATAGATTTTTCTTTTGGTGGTATTCAATCACCACTGGGGGGGGTGACTTTTTGCTAAAAAAAAAAAAAAAAAGGGAAAAAAGACAGAAAAGTTTTTCTTAGTTTCTACTATTATTGTTCTAAGTGATTTTTCTTCTTCACTGATGTGCGCTGGTGAGGAGGCACTAATATACAGCACTGACAGGCGGCACTGATATACAGCGCTGATGGGCACTGATATGCAGCACTGATGGGCAGCACTGATGGGCACTGATAGGCGGCACTGATAGACGGCACTTATGGGCAATGACAGGTGGCCAGGATGGACAGCCCTGACGGATGGCACTGATGAGCAGGCACTGATGGGCACTGACTGGCATCACTGATAGGCAGCACTGATGAGCACTAATATGTGGCACTGATGGGGTCTGATAGGCGGTACTTAAGGGTAATGACAGGCGGCCAAGATAGGCGGCACTGATGGGCACTGATGGATGGCACTGATGAGCAAGCACTGATGGATGGCACTGACTGGCATCACTGATGGACACTGATAGGTGACACTGATGGGCACTGATAGGCGGCACTTATGGGCAATGACAGGCAGCACAGATAGGCAGCACTGATGGGTGGCACTGATGAGCAGACAGTGATGGGCACTGAATGGCATCACTGATGGGCACTGACTGGCATCACTGAAGGACACTGATAGGTGGCACGTATGGGCCAATGACAAGTGGCACAGATAGGCGGCACTTATGGGCGGCACTGATGGATGACACTGATGAGGAGGCACTGACTGGCATCACTGATGGACACTGATTGGCATTACTGCTGAGCACTGACTGTCATCTCTGCTGGGCACTGTTGGGGTTGCAATGATAATCAGAGCAGTAATTATCTGTGCAGATCTCCCCTGTGGGTAGATGCCGCTGACCCGATCTCCTCTCCTCACACTCTGTCAGTGTAAGGAGAGGAGAGCTGATAACTGGCATGTCCTTGTATACATGTGATCAGCTGTGATTGGACACAGCTGATCACATGGATAAAGAGCCAATCTTTACAGAGATTGGGGTTGCACCGCGTCTCAGGGAAACAGCGTGCTGCCGATCGCCAAGCTACATGCCCCCCCTCCAGGCACTGAGGAGATGTCATATGACGCCATCCCAGAACAAGAGAGACCCCCTGCCAATAAATAACTGTCATTTTCTGGGGTGTCAGCTTTGTGACTTGAGCCTAATGCATAATAGCAGCAATGAAAGCCTACTTATATCTGGAGACAGCGGGGGGGGAAATAATGATGGTCTCCCCTGCAGATTGTGTACGTTTGCCCACTTACAAAGAAATGAAGGGTCTATAATTGTTATCATAGGTGTATTTTATATGATAGAGACAGAATATCAACCAAAAATCCAGAAAAAACACACAATACAAATGTTATAAATTAAATTGCAGTTCAGTGAGTAAAATAAGTATTTGATCCCCAAGCAAAACATGACTTAGTACTTAACGGAGAAACCCTTGTTGGCAAGTACAGAGGTCAGACGTTTCTTGTAGTTGGTGACCAGGCTTCCACACATCTCAGGAGGGATTTTGGTCCACTCCTCTTTACAGATCTTCTCTCACCCTAGGTTCACACCTACTTTTTTTTTTAGTGCGTTTTGCAGTTTGCACAAACACTAAAGTCCATTTAACACGGTTCCCTATGGTACAAGTTCACTTCTATGTGTTTTGGGGCCGGTGCGTATTTGGAAAGAGACTTTTTTTCCCCGCGATTTGCAGGTAATAGACTTCAGTTGAACCGCACCAAAAATGCAAATGTTGTGTTTGTGATGTGATTTTTTTATGTGTTTTGCGTTTCGTGGTTTTTATTTAAACACTGTATATAGCTGGTTGCCAAGCAGGGGGCTGGAAAGCCGGCCGTCATGTCCTTAACCACTTCAGCCCCGGAAGGATTTACCCCCTTCCTGACCAGAGCACTTTTTACAATTTGGCACTGTGTCGCTTTAACTGCTAATTGCGCGGTCATGCAATGCTGTACCCAAACGAAATTTGCGTCCTTTTCTTCCCACAAATAGAGCTTTCTTTTGATGGTATTTTAACACCTCTGCCATTTTTATTTTTTGCGCTATACACGGAAAAAGACCGAAAATTTTGAAAAAAAATGATATTTTCTACTTTTTGTTATAAAAAAAATCCAATAAACTCAATTTTAGTCATACATTTAGGCCAAAATGTATTCGGCCACATGTCTTTGGTAAAAAAAATGTCAATAAGTGTATATTTATTGGTTTGCGCAAAAAAGTTATAGCACCTACAAACTAGGGTACATTTTCTGGAATTTACACAGCCTTTAATTTATGACTGCCTATGTCAATTCTTGAGGTGCTAAAATGGCAGGGCAGTACAAAACCCCCACAAATGACCCCATTTTGGAAAGTAGACACCCCAAGGAAATTGCTGAGAGGCATGTTGAGTCCATTGAATATTCATTTTTTTTGTCCCAAGTGATTGAATGACAAAAAAAAAAAATTACAAAAAGTTGTCACTAAATGATATATTGCTCACACAGGCCATGGGCATATGTGGAATTGCACCCCAAAATATATTCAGCTGCTTCTCCTGAGTATGGGGATACCACATGTGTGGGACTTTTTGGGAGCCTAGCCGCGTACGGGGCCCCGAAAACCAATCACTGCCTTCAGGATTTCTAAGGGCGTAAATTTTTGATTTTACTCCTCACTACCTATCACAGTTTTGAAGGCCATAAAATACCCAGATGGCATAAAACCCCCCCAAATGACACCATTTTGGAAAGTAGACACCCCAAGCTATTTGCTTTGAGGCATGTTGAGTCCATGGAATATTTTATATTTTGACACAAGTTGCGGGAATGTGACAATTTTTTTTTTTTTTGCACAAAGTTGTCACTAAATGATATATTGCTCACACAGGCCATGGGCATATGTGGAATTGCACCCCAAAATACATTTAGCTGCTTCTCCTGAGTATGGGGATACCACATGTGTGGGACTTTTTAGGAGCCTAGCTGCGTACGGGGCCCCGAAAACCAATCACCGCCTTCAGGATTTCTAAGGGTGTAAATTTTTTATTTCACTCTTCACTGCCTATCACAGTTTCGGAGGCCATGGAATGCCCAGGTGGCACAACCCCCCCACCCCCAAATGACCCCATTTTGGAAAGTAGACACCCTAAGCTATTTGCTGAGAGGCATGGTGAGTATTTTGCAGCTCTCATTTGTTTTTGAAAATGAAGAAAGACAAGAAAAATTTTTTTTTTTTTTTTTCAATATTCAAAACTTTGTGACAAAAAGTGAGGTCTGCAAAATACTCAGTATACCTCTCAGCAAATAGCTTGGGGTGTCTACTTTCCAAAATGGGGTCATTTGGGGGGGTTTTGCCACCTGGGCATTCCATGGCCTCCGAAACTGTGATAGGCAGTGAAGAGTGAAATCAAAAATTTACGCCCTTAGAAAGCCTGAAGGCGGTGCTTGGGTTTCGGGGTCCCGTGCGTGGCTAGGCTCCCAAAAAGTCCCACACATGTGGTATCACCATACTCAGGAGAAGCAACAGAATGTATTTTGGGGTGTAATTTCACATATTCCCATGGCATGTTTGAGCAATATATCATTTAGTGACAACTTTGTGCAAAAAAAAAAAAAAAAAAAATTTGTCTCTTTCCCGCAACTTGTGTCATAATATAAAATATTCCATGGACTCGACATGCCTCTCAGCAAATAGCTTGGGGTGTCTACTTTCCAAAATGGGGTCATTTGGGGGGGGGTTTGAACTGTCCTGGCATTTTATGCACAACATTTAGAAGCTTATGTCACACATCACCCACTCTTCCTTTCTGACACTTTTTGTTTACATGAAAAAATTATTTTTTTTTGCAAGAAAATTACTTTGAACCCCCAAACATTATATATTTTTTTAAAGCAAATGCCCTACAGATTAAAATGGTGGGTGTTTAATTTTTTTTTTCACACAGTATTTGCGCAGCGATTTTTCAAACGCATTTTTTGGGGAAAAAACACACTTTTTTAAATTTTAATGCACTAAAACACACTATATTGCCCAAATGTTTAATGATATAAAAAAGATGATCTTAGGCCGAGTACATGGATACCAAACATGACATGCTTTAAAATTGTGCACAAAGGTGCAGTGGCAACAAAATTAATACATTTTTAAAAGCCTTTAAAAGCCTTTACAGGTTACCACTTTAGATTTACAGAGGAGGTCTACTGCTAAAATTACTGCCCTTGATCTGACCTTTGCGGTGATACCTCACATGCATGGTGCAATTGCTGTTTACATTTGACACCAGACCGACGCTTGCGTTCACCTTAGCGCGAGAGCAGGGGGGACAGGGGTGCTTTTTTATTTATTTATTTTTTCTTTATTATTTTTTTACTTTTTTATCTTATTTTTAAACTGTTCCTTTCATTTTTTTTTTAATCATTTTTATTGTTATCTCAGGGAATGTAAATATCCCCTATGATAGCAATAGGTAGTGACAGGTACTCTTTTTTTGAAAAAATTGGGGTCTATTAGACCCTAGATCTCTCCTCTGCCCTCAAAGCATCTGACCACACCAAGATCGGTGTGATAAAATGCTTCCCCAATTTCCCAATGGCGCTGTTTACATCCGGCGAAATCTAAGTCATAAAATGCTCGTAGCTTCCGGTTTCTTAGGCCATAGAGATGTTTGGAGCCACTCTGGTCTCTGATCAGCTCTATGGTCAGCTGGCTGAATCACCGGCTGCATTCTCAGGTTCCCTGTTGAGACAGGAGAGCCAGAGAAAAACACGGAAGACAGTGGTGGTGGGGGGCATTCCCTCCCACTGCTTGTAAAAGCAGTCTAGAGGCTAATTAGCCGCTAGGATTGCTTTTACATGAAAGCCGACCGCTGGCTGAAAAGAATGATACCAAGATGATACCTAAACCTGCAGGCATCATTCTGGTATAACCACTCAAAGTCGTGAATGGCGTACCTGAAGACAAAAAGAATGGTTAACAATAAAACACAGTAAACGGTAAAGTATAAAAAAATTGCATACCTGAAAAGCAAACATGATAAAACATAATAACAATAAAACATTGCAGAATAGAATACAGTAAAAAAGAGCAGAACAATAGAGAGAGAATAGAGAGAGAGAGAACAATAAAACAACTATTTTTTTTTATTTTATATTTTTGTTTGTGTTTTTTTTTTTTAAACTTTTTTTGTAACTGTAACTTTTATAACTGTAACCGGTTCCAGGTTCGGGTCTCTCAAAATGCGATGGCATCTTGGGAGACCCTGTGAAAGTGTGCCTAGTCTGTGCAATGCTGTACCCTACACTAATACTCAACGCTAATACTCAACTAGTGTATGGTAGCGTTCAAAACATTCACCAATGCAAAGACCAGGATTGTCAGGACAGGAGGGACAATAATAGCGGGTGTCACGCCTATATCCGCGCTTGCTGCAGACACAACATCTTTTTTGGGGGGGTTCGTTGGGTAGGGGTACTCGGGAGGACATAAAAATGCCTCTCATGCAGCCGACTGCATTTGGTTGGGGATGTGAATGGGGGAAGTACGGGCGCTGCAGAAGTGGTGGGTTCCCAATTAGGATTGGCGAATGCAGCAGGAAGGGCATTATGGGCACGACGGGCCTGTGTTTGTCATCTTTTTGGTGGCAGCGGGACACTACTTGTGCTTGCCACATCACCAGCTTGAACTGCACTTATGGGACTCGCCACGTCACCAAGTGTTACTGCAGTGCTGGTTTGACTATGACCGGGGTGTACTAGGCCACTGGCGCTTGCCAGTTCACCAAAACGCTACCAAAAAAACTGTTAGCGATCGCAGGGATCAGGCCTGACTCTGCGAACGCTGCAGTTATGCGTTTAGTATTTTGTAAGTGACAGTGATCGATCGATACTGCACTTGGGTGGGCTGGGCTGGGCCGGGCGGAGGGGCAAAACGCAGGTGCTAGCAGGTATCTGGGCTGATCCCGCTAACACTGCATTTTTGGGAACCCTAAACTGCTGGGGACGCTATTATAGATCTGATCGGATCAGATATTGATCCGTTCAGATACTATACCACTAAGGGAGGCGTATGCTGCGTGCGTGGGTGTTAGTGGTACTGGCACTAATCTGACACTGCCTGGGGCGACGCATATCACCGCCGGGCGATCAGGGGGCTAAACCTTTATTCGGTAATAAACGGCGGGTGCCCTGACACTATAAAAAATAAACGAACTAACCAGCGTCACCTGTAACGGTTATACGGTGATCAGTGGTGAAAGGGTTAACTAGGGGGCAATCAAGGGGTTAAAACATTTATTAGATAGTAAATGGGGGTCCCTGTCGCTATAAAACACTGACGGTGAACCTAAATATTTACTTCCCTAACTAGCGTCACCATTGACACTAATACAGCGATCAGAAAAATGATCGCTTAGCGACACTGGTGACGGGGGGTGATCAAGGGGTTAAAACTTTATTAGGGGGGTTAGGGGGGTACCCTAGACCTAAAGGGGGCTAACCCTAACTTCCCTAACACACTAACTGTCACAAACTGACACCATGCAGTAATCAGAAAAAAAAAATAAAACAAAAACTGCTTGGTGTCAGTGTGACGGGGGGGGGGGTGATGGGGGGGGGTGATTGGTGGGGGATCGGGGGGCGATCGGGGGGGGGGATCGGGGGTGTAAGGTATGCCTGGCATGTTCTACTGTGAGGTGTAGTGTTGTGCAACTCACTCAGATGTCTTCTCTCCTCGGTGCCGGAACGGAAACTGCCGTGCCGAGGAGAGATGACATCACATCCTCTGCCTCTGTGTACTACACAGAGGCAGGGGACGATTCCCATTGGCTGGGAGCGATCGCGAGGGGGGGCCACAAATGGATGGCCTCCCCCTCATCTCTGATCGCTGCCAGACCAAAGCCGACCGCCTCGGGCACCGGGGGGGGGGTCCGATCGGACCCCCCGCCCACGGGAAGGCAATCAAATCACGTACCAGGTACGTGATTTTGCCTGCCCGTGCCATTGTGCAGACGTATATCTGCGTTAGGCGGTCGGCAACTGGTTAACAACCGATGAGTCATCAGCTGTTAGCAGGTTTCCCCCAATGTTGTTGAGGACAAGGGCCTCTTCCCGACAACCCTGGCCGATGGTTGTCAGGGTCTGTGGGCGGGGGGGCTTATCGGAATCTGGAAGCCCCCCTTTAAGAAGGGGGCACCCAGATCCCGGCCCCCCCCATGTGTTTGGGTATCGGGTATGTCATACCCCT